>NW_027491180.1:2552500-2755209 GCF_021521415.1 Bidens hawaiensis
TGGCATTTTGATAAGTTCTCATTTTTCGCAGTATCAAATTGATGCTTATTCTCAGTTTTATTTGGCCTCACACCTCTGTATCTCGGTGTCAGAGGGCAATCTGCAACAAGATGTCCTATTTTATTACATCGAAAACAACATCTATACTCCATTTTCTTTTCAAATGTTGTTTTGGATGTAGAGGCAGTGTTACCAGCCGTTCGTCTCACATAAGGTGGGACATACGGGTTGAGTGGAGTACACTTTTTAGTAGATTTATTTTTATCTCCACCGGTGGGTAACACTACCTTCTCTTTCGTCTGACCAGATTCAGACAACTTATCCGATTCCGATGAGACTGGACTCGAGACAGAAACTTTCACATTTGAAACAGGCGAACTCGTTTCGCCACAGCTAACACTTGGTTCTATGTTTGTAACCTTGATGGGAGTTGTCTGAGTAACCTCGAAATCAACAGATTTCTGAACACTCGGATTATAAGTATAGTTGTGGTTAAAGGGTGGTGGAACCTCGTGATAACCGATTCCTCCCCTTTTTGCAAAGGTACCTTGATCACTCACGAGGTGATCAAGGATGGCCAAGGAATTCCTGAACTGCTCAAGTTTGCGGTTCAGTTCCACCACCTTCACCTGGTGGTCAGCAATCTGTTTATCCCGATCATCAATCAATTTAGTTTTTTCTTCTAAAACTTCATAACTAAGATCAATTATTTCAATTTTCTCAGCAAGTTTAGTTTTTAAGCTTTGAATGTCTTTTTCACATGCTTTATTTTAATTTTATAACTGTTTTCTCTTGCTTTCGTAAAATGGTGATCTTCTTTAATAGTTTTAAAATCAGCATCTAAACGGACGTACTGATCAGTTATTGTTGTTAGTTGCTCAGACAAATTCTCACAATTAGTACAAATATTCTTATTACTTACCTCGGAGCGATTGTCCTTGTCATCTGCCATGAAAGCTGTTTCTTCTTCAGTAGCTTTCTCATTTCCATCAACCTTCTCACATTCTTCAACTTCAGCCTCAGCCATGTTCGCTTGCTCACCAGATTCATTTAAATGCAGGTTCCAGTTGTATTCACCTGCCTCTCTGGTCAACATGGCATTAATCTCTCTATTAATTCCAGAGTGTTGTGTAGGCCGACCTTGTCCACGTTCAACTCTTTCATTTCTGCATTCTTTGGCAAAGTGCCCGTATTGCTGACAATTATAGCACCTTACCTTAGATTTGTCGAATCCAGGCCTACCACCAACAAACTTTCTCCCAGTTTTCTTCATAAACCGTTTTACTCGCCTCACAATCATTGCCATTTGCCATTGCAAATCCATCTCCTCTAGATCATCAGCATCGATCTGGTCATAATCCTCATCCAGAACAGCAGGGTCCACAATCTTCCCCTGGATGTAGTTTTCGTAGGAAGCAATAAATGATGCATAAACTGCAAACTGCTCTTCAGCAGATTTTACACTCATAGGCATCTTGGAATAATTATTGCTTGAGGCATTTGCAGAGAAACCACTTGTGGATGCTTGAGGCTTTGAAGTACTTGATCCTCCAGCAACGAAACAAACATCACCGTTCAAGTTTACAGAAACGTTTCCTTCATGAAACGAGTCAGAACCTGACTCCCCTTTTGAGTAATAAGCAGCTGATTCAGGCCTCGAACTTGAGCCTGAGTTAACTTTTGCACCATACATACCAGGGTCTTGTATCTGATCTGTTGGTGTTTCTTTTCGAACCATATTAAGTTCATAAGTTCTGAGCTTGTTTACTACCGTTTCCAAATCATAATTAGGAAAGTCTCTGTCTTCCCTCATAAGAACGGTGTACATTTCCCACTTCGGTGGGAGAGCATCGAGAAGCTTTTCAATGATCTCTTCTTCTCGGTAAGCAATCGAATAATTGTTAAGCTCTGTCATTAGATGATAGTATCTGGTGATAATATCATCCAGTGATTCGTTTTTCAAATATTTGAAAACGGAGAACTGGGTCTTTAAAAGTTTGATCTTTGATGCACGGATACCCACGTTCCCCTCGAATCTATTTTCAAGAGCATCCCAAAGCTCTCTCGCAGAAGTGTACTTTCGGAACGTATGGAGAACCTCTTGAGGAAGTGCCATTGTTATAGCAGCATGGGCCTTGCTCTCGGCCTCATACATTTTCTTTTCTTCATCCTCCATTTTGCTATACTTCTTAACCACATCACGACCTTCGTATTGCATAGTTGGAGGGATATATCCATCCTGGATGCACACCCACATTTTTGCATCCTGATATTTAATGTATTGGATGAATCTGTCCTTCCATGCCACGAAGTCAGTTCCTTTCATCAACCTCGGGGCCTTAGTGGCTGACCCCGCTTCTATTTCCATCTTGACTAAATCGGAGATGTTAATTGACGACATCTTTGCGAAAACACGAAAACCCGAAAATTAAAAAAAATCTTCCAAACAGCACAGTAGGCGAAGTTAAGAATAACTACGCTTGAAAGTTAACTTCGCTGGAAAGTGTAACTTCGCTGGGTCTTAAATTCGCTTGACTTGGCGAAGTTAAGAATAACTTCGCTTAGAATGAGCGAACTTAGGAGGTAAGCGAACTTGGGAGGTAAGCGAAGTTGAGGATAACTTCGCTTAGGCGAACTTATGAGGTAGGCGAAGTTGTGGTTAACTTCGCTTAATCCTTATATCTTCGCCGAAACCCTACTTCCAGTGACGGCAACTTCGCCTGAAGAACGGTAACTTCGCCCGATGAACAAGGAAACTGTTCAGATCTGATTTCGTCAATCTAGCAGTTTCCGATCGATGTAATGTTGGAATTACGTATGCCCGAGACACATACTTATATTAATGTGGCTAACTGTGTTTGATCCAAGTCGGGTCATACCCAATAACAAGCTAGACAACACCAAATGTATTCTTTTAATGATTTGATCATTTAAACGAATACCGAACACTAAGTGTTTAGAGAATTGGTTTTCTAAACAAACACACTTGATAATTTAAATAAATTATCTGGATAATTTATTTATATAAATTAATTATTTAATTGGTTAAATAATTAATATAGCATGTATGTTTTATAAAATTAGTTTTATAAAATAAGAGATGGAGATGTTTTAAATGTCAAAACAAAACAAAAAAAAAATAATAATAATAAGCATAACCGGCCACCCATGTGGGTGGGGGTTTTGGTCCAATAAAAAACTTTGTCTCCATGTGATGACAACTTTATACATCTCCAATAAGATTACATGCATTTGTGTCTTGACTTGGGATTATTATTAAAAATTTTGAATCAAGAAAATCATCCATCTCTCTCTCAATATTCACGGCTCACTTGAGCAGAATTTTGAGAGCATTGTGAGCTTGTTAAAGTGTTCATAAATCCTAGCAAACAACTGTGTGTTGTCACAAATAGCTTGGGGTATCACACTCTTGAGGTCTTCTTCTTTGGAGGCTTGCCATTCATCCACCATCATCTTCAACAACTTACTTGTTCTTCTAAAGGTAGAAGAAGGTACCATTTACATTTTGTAAGCATATTGTTCTTGTAATATTGATCCTTGTTCTTTGGGTTTTAGTTTTAACATAATGGTATGTTCATAACAAGTTTTAAAATCTAAGCTTCCGTTGCGTTTTCTAGTTAAATATGGTTAACTTGAACTTTGATAATCTTGTATAAAACCCTACAATGGCATCAAGAGCCGGTTACAAGGACTTATGCTCCTTACATGTTCATAGATTTCGGGTTTTTCATGGGTGAAAAAGGGGTCCGAAATTTTGGTGGATTTTACCCCTCATGGTTTTGTAAGATCTTGACATGCATGAAAAGATCTTAGGAAACCATTATTAACATTTGGATGTTGAAAATAAAAAAAAATAAAAAAAAAATTTGGGCCGTAGCCTCTTGGGGGGGGGGGGGGCGGTTTTATTTGGTGTTTTTGGGCATTGGTTGCTTAGGTTGCATGCTTAGAACATTTGGTATGTTTGATTGTGTCATAACCGAAACCTAGACCTTGGATGTGTTGATTGTTGTTTGTGTATGTTGATTATGTTTATTATTCAATATGGTTGTAATAATTCATAATCTTAGGCTTGTGTAATTTATTTATTCATAAGTTGGTATGTAATAAATAGATTAGTTGCATTTTCTTTTTTTTAGAAAAATATGTATTAGGATACATTTTGTAAAAATTGAAGATGCAAGAATTGGTGGATTTGGGCCTTGGACCGAAATTTTGGGCTTGTTGGGCCTCACCGGCCCATCATGGGATTCAAGCCCATTAGGCCCATAAATTTCACTCTTGGGCCCAAGAAGACTTTTGGAAGTTTGGAGCCCATTTACAAGCCCAACAAGAACACAACAACTTGGAAAGGATACTTGAAGCATTTGGATGCAAGATCAAGTGGGAGTCAACATTCCATCCTTGTGTCATGTTTTGTCCCTTAGGTGTGACTTATGACCTATACTTGTTTCGGCTAACAAGTATGGTCAAACTTAGCGGTTCTCGGTTATGACTATATTTTGCATATGTATGCTTGGTTGTTTGTTTTACTTTATGTAATGTGTGGTTGATAGATATTAGGATATCCAAACCGTCACATAGGAACGACAACAAGCATAAAACGGGTTCTAATATATATTTGGTAATATCGCGTCAATTAGTTTAATTAAATGGGTTTATTAAAACTAAGCGATTACTCACATATAATAAAATTGGTTTTATTATAACTTGAACCTTGAAAATTGGTTTTCAAAAACGCCATATTACTAAATGCATGTTAGGATATGGCATAATGTTTTTCAAACTAGAATATTGGAAAACTTAAAATCCCTTTTTCATAATTACCAAGGAAACAAGTCTTACACCATCCTTTTGTATGACACTTAACGTATTAGGGAACTTTAAATGGGATAAAGGTCACCTAACCATTTTGAGCAAACTAATATACTTAGGGTAATATTAACATATTTGTGGGATAAAGGTCACCTAACCACTTGTATGTTAATCTTACATGTTTATACAAGTAGGACGACTTGAATTGGAAACCATGTGATAAAGGTCACCTAAGCATGGGGATCTAATGGTGTTGATGGGATAAACATGCCAACACGAAATAAGGATTTCGAATGGTCCCATACCTCTAGAAGTTGCAAAAGGTTGCAATTGTCAAGATTGACTACCTTGTTAAATCAAATAACGGGATAAAGGTCACCTAACCGAAATTTGATTTATCGTTGGATTCTAGAATTTAATTATTATTTTAAAATCTGAAATAAAAGGGTATTAATAATTAAATTGATTATAATACTAAATAAAACTTTGTTAAATTTTGTAGATGGCCGCTAACAATGCAAACACCTCTACCCATAACACCCGTAACCTATCCTTAAGAACCATCCTTGAAAAGGATCGTCTAAACCATAATAACTTTATGGATTGGTATCGCAACTTGAGAATAGTTCTCAAGCAAGAAGAGATATCATATGTCTTAGACGATCCCATTCCCGACGAGCCTAACGTGGAAGATGAGGAGGCTTATAATGATTGGGTCAACTACACCAAAGATTCGGTGCAAGCCTCTTGCCTCATGTTAGCAACTATGATTCCCGAAATCCAAAAGGATTTCGAGCATCATGGGGCATACGACATGATAACTCAATTGAAGGAAATGTTCCTTCAACAAGCTAGAGCGGAACGTTTCGAAACGGTTCGAGCGTTTCATGCATGTCGTATGGAGGAAACCCAAAGCGTCTCATCTTATGTCCTAAAGATGAAAAGCTACATTGAAAAGCTTCGTAGGTTGAATTGTCCCGTCTCAAATGAGTTGGCTACGGATTTGATCCTCAACTCTTTGACCAAAAGGTTTGAAACCTTTGTCATGAATTATAACATGAATGGATGGGACAAAAGCATTGGTGAGCTTCACGCAATGCTAAGAACGGCCGAAGCGGGAATGGGTAAAAAGGTTTTACCCGTTCTAACAATCAATGAAGGAAAAAGGGGACATAACTCCAACCCCAAAGCAAGTGTTGCTAAGGGCAAGGGCCACGTCCAAGGAAAGGGAAAGAGGAAAGCCATCACGCCCATCAAACCGAAGGAAAAGAAGCAAAAGGTTGCGGTGCAAGATCCATGCTTTGAGTGTGGAGAGATAGGTCATTGGAAAAGGAATTGTCCGACCTATCTCAAAGCGTTAAAAGATAAGAGGGATGCGGGGCATACCTCAGGTATTATCTTTACTATACATATTGAACTAAATGTTATTTCTTCAAATACATGGGTACTTGATACCGGATGTGGAACTCACATTTGCAATTTGTTGCAGGGGTTCAAAAGAAGTAAACAACTCAACAAAGGGGACATTAGTCTCTTTATGGGCAATGGAGCAAGAGTTGAAGTCCAAGCCCAAGGAGACTACTTGTTAAAGCTTCCAAGTGGTTTGGAAGTAATTTTGAAGAATGTTTTGTATGCTCCTAAGTTAAGGAGAAACATTATTTCCGTGTCTCTTTTAAAACAATGTGGCTTTGATCTTAAGTTTATTGATTATGATATTCATGTTTTGATGAATGGCATATTTTATTTTAAAGCTATACCCATAAATGGTATATATGAAATAGATCAAATTGGTGCGTCACATAGTAGTTCAATGTACAATGTCAACACCAAGAAACTCAAGAAGGACTTGGGTGATTCCTATCTTTGGCATTGTCGCCTTGGACATATAAGCAAGAATCGCATGCAAACTCTTCGCAAGAATGGTATTCTAGAAACAAATGAGTATGATTCATTTGATGTATGTGAATCTTGTTTACAAGGCAAAATGACAAAGCAACCCTTTAATAAAACTTTTGAAAGGTCAAAAAAAATTATTGGGTATCATACATTCGGATGTATGTGGTCCTTTTAGACCAATGACTAGGAATGGTGAAAGATACTTCATTACCTTTATTGACGATTATAGTCGATATGGTTATGTGTACTTAATGAAACACAAAGATGAAGCTTTTGAAATGTTCAAAGACTTCAAAGCTGAAGTAGAAAGACAACTCAAGACCACAATCAAAGTACTTCGTAGTGACAGAGGAGGTGAATACCTAAGTGATGTTTTTCAAGATCATCTTAAGAGTTGTGGAATTATTTCACAACTTACTCCACCTGGAACACCACAACATAATGGTGTGTCTGAAAGGAGAAATCGTACCCTATTAGATATGGTTCGATCGATGATGGCTAGAAGCACTTTACCTCTATCATTTTGGGGCTATGCTTTACTTTCCGCTGTTCGCATATTGAATATGGCTCCAACCAAGAAAGTGGAGAAGACACCTTTTGAAGTATGGCATGGAAAGGCTCCATCGCTATCATTCTTAAGAGTTTGGGGTTGTGAAGCTTATGTAAAGCAATACACCCCAAACAAATTAGAAGTCCGATCCACTAAGTGTATCTTTATAGGTTATCCTAAAGATGATTTAGGATATTACTTTTACGATCCTAGTGAGCAAAATGTTTTTATTGCTCGAAAGGGTAAGTTCTTGGAAACTAAGTTCCTTGAGGAAGGAACTAATAATAGAACAGTGAAATTTGATGAGGATCAAGAATCACAAGATGATACACAATTGGTTGATACTAGCACTCAACAAGAGGTTGTTGAAAGTGATCAAGTGGTTGATCAAAACACACAAAACGTTCGCAGATCTGGTAGAGTTAGCAATCCACCTGAAAGATATGGATTTTTTGTAGAAGGTTGCTACGTGGTAGATTCGGATGAACCAACCACATACCGTGATGCAATGTCCAAGAATGATTGTGACAAATGGCTTGAAGCCATGAACGTTGAGATGCAATCCATGTATGACAACCAAGTTTGGGAATTGGTTGAACTACCACTCAACTCCAAAGCTGTTGGAAGTAAGTGGGTTTTCAAAAGGAAAACTGATATGCATGGAAACTTGGATACTTATAAAGCAAGACTTGTAGCTAAGGGTTTCACTCAAACTCAAGGGGTTGATTATGATGAAACTTTTTCGCCTGTGGCAATGCTAAAGTCTATTAGGATATTATTTGCCATAGCTGCACATTATGATTATGAAATTTGGCAAATGGATGTCAAGACCGCTTTCCTAAATGGATATCTTGAGGAAGATGTCTATATGGTTCAGCCTGAAGGTTTTGTCGATCCAAAATATCCTAATAAAGTATGCAAATTAAAGAAATCAATCTATGGATTGAAACAAGCATCTAGAACTTGGAATCATCGTTTTGATGAAGAAATCAAAAGTTTTGGGTTCATCAAAAACGCTGATGAGGCTTGTGTGTATAAAAAGGCTAGTGGGAGTATAATTACATTCTTAGTATTGTATGTCGATGACATTCTACTATTTGGAAATGACATTCCAACCATGGAAAGCGTTAAGGCTTGGCTTGGAAGTAGATTTTCCATCAAGGATCTTGGTGAAGCTGCCTATATTTTGGGAATAAAGATCTATAGGGATAGGTCAAGGCGCTTGATAGGTTTGAACCAAAGTACATACATTGATAAGATCTTGAAAAGGTTCAAGATGGAAAACTCCAAGAAAGGTTTTGTACCTATTCAAAGAGGGACCATATTGAGTTCAGCTCAATGTCCAAACTCAAAGGGTGAGCAAGAGATGATGAAACAAATCCCATATGCTTCTGCTATAGGATCCATCATGTATGCGATGATATGTACTAGACCGGATGTGTCATGCGCTTTGAGCATGACAAGCAGATATCAACAGAATCCAGGAAACAGTCATTGGATGGCTGTTAAGAACATATTGAAATACCTTAGGAGAACTAAGGATATGTTTCTGATATATGGATCTGGTGAGGAGGAACTCGCTATAAAAGGTTACACGGATGCGAGCTTCCAAACTGATCGAGATGATTCTCGATCACAGTCTGGGTATGTGTTCACTCTTAATGGAGGAGCTGTCTCTTGGAAGAGCTCAAAACAGGAAGTGGTAGCATTGTCCACTACAGAATCAGAATACATCGCCGCTTCATTGGCAGCTCAGGAAGCTGCATGGTTGAAGAAATTCATTACTGATCTAGGGGTGGTCTCTTCCATTCAAGACCCCCTAGAAATCTTTTGTGACAACGAGGGTGCGATTGCACAAATCAAGGAACCTCGTTCACACCAAAAGACAAGGCACATAGAGCGGAGATTCAACTACATAAGGGATGAAGTTGAAAAGGGAAAGATATGTATTCGCAAAGTTGGAACTGATCAAAATCTTGCGGATCCATTCACGAAGCTCCTAGAAAGACCGAAACATGAGCGTCATGCGAGTGGCTTAGGACTCCGATATTCTAGTAATTGGATTTGATCTATTTTGTATTTACGTTTAAAAGACTTTTTGTAATTTAACTCTTTTATATGATTATGGAATCTTGAGTTAAATTCTAATTTTGCATGTTTAATCCATGAATAAGTTATCTTATTCTAAAAGTCCGTAGTCAATCACATTTGTGGGAACAAATATGAAGCAAGACTATTATGAACTAGGTTTGGTAGATATTCATAAGAAATGAATATGGAGCATAGGTTTGCTGCCAAAGTTCATAGATATTTGTGGGATACAAATATTGGACTGACCCGCTCTCAATATTACTACATGGAGTCGATGGACCTGATCATTAGTAATTTTGAGTAAAGGAGAATTTCATATTATCCTTAGACCTGAGATGTATACTGGGTCTTGATTTTCACCAAGTATTACACTTTGACTCTGCCCTTCGCTATTCGTAAAAGATGGTACATAAGGATGAGCTCAGGTGGAGTATAAAGTGATAGTGAGAGGCGTATACAGTCAAGATGGAATTTGTTCCTCTTATGTGTTGAGAGTTTAGATGTCTAAGGCCTGATAAAGTTGAATTGTAAAGAGAATGATCGCCTATGTCTCTTAGATCCAACATGACATCTAGTAACAAAAGATATAATGATAGATTCACCTAAATCATATCAAGTAAGGGACTTGAAGGGATGATGTTATTGAATGGCACTTCGTCAAACACATTAGGGGTGGTGAACTGTTGTTAGGCGGTATTCACCACTTGCATTAATTTTCTATGTATCTCGTGCAAGTGGGAGATTGTTGGAATTACGTATGCCCGAGACACATACTTATATTAATGTGGCTAACTGTGTTTGATCCAAGTCGGGTCATACCCAATAACAAGCTAGACAACACCAAATGTATTCTTTTAATGATTTGATCATTTAAACGAATACCGAACACTAAGTGTTTAGAGAATTGGTTTTCTAAACAAACACACTTGATAATTTAAATAAATTATCTGGATAATTTATTTATATAAATTAATTATTTAATTGGTTAAATAATTAATATAGCATGTATGTTTTATAAAATTAGTTTTATAAAATAAGAGATGGAGATGTTTTAAATGTCAAAACAAAACAAAAAAAAAATAATAATAATAAGCATAACCGGCCACCCATGTGGGTGGGGGTTTTGGTCCAATAAAAAACTTTGTCTCCATGTGATGACAACTTTATACATCTCCAATAAGATTACATGCATTTGTGTCTTGACTTGGGATTATTATTAAAAATTTTGAATCAAGAAAATCATCCATCTCTCTCTCAATATTCACGGCTCACTTGAGCAGAATTTTGAGAGCATTGTGAGCTTGTTAAAGTGTTCATAAATCCTAGCAAACAACTGTGTGTTGTCACAAATAGCTTGGGGTATCACACTCTTGAGGTCTTCTTCTTTGGAGGCTTGCCATTCATCCACCATCATCTTCAACAACTTACTTGTTCTTCTAAAGGTAGAAGAAGGTACCATTTACATTTTGTAAGCATATTGTTCTTGTAATATTGATCCTTGTTCTTTGGGTTTTAGTTTTAACATAATGGTATGTTCATAACAAGTTTTAAAATCTAAGCTTCCGTTGCGTTTTCTAGTTAAATATGGTTAACTTGAACTTTGATAATCTTGTATAAAACCCTACATGTAATGGCTTGAAAATGACTGTCAAACACGAGTATAACACAATCCCAATAAAAACACGTCCCGCGAATAGGTCAAACGAGACGTTTTCTACACCCGCGTGAAATCCCGAACCTCACAATCGAGCCGATGGCTCTGATACCAATTGTAGGCTCCTGGACGAATCGTACACGGGATGTCGCTATCTGCGCAGGTGCGGAATCCCTGCGTAGGTAGATACGAGTGCAGAATATGTATAAATCAAACACACGAGCAATAACCGAAACACGTTATATTGATAACCGAACACATGACTCGAGGTCACTATTACAGACTCTGACTTGTAAACACGTAACTCACTGATACACGAAATGAACTAGCTCTCAAAACGCTCAACTGATTCCCTAAACTGTTACGGCTGAACAGTTTAAATAAGCACGACAACTTCGCCTCAGGCTAAGTTGTCCATAACTTCGCTTGTTCAACAAGTTCGCCTGAGCGAACTTGTTGACAACTTCGCACATACAAAAACATAAACATAATCATAAACATAATTACATTACAGACTCGATTACAAATGGTAGACTATGAACTACTGACACACATGTACCAACACAATGTCTTCTATGTAGAATGGTTACAATACAATCTTTTAAGCATATCGTAGATGTGTGACAAAGGGTATAAAGTTGGGTTTGATGATTCTCAATATTTCATTCTTAAACCTGACTTTGTAATCCCTCCTGAGATGATCATGATGATGGCCCCAAGGAATGGCAATTTGTATGAACTAATCATGAAGGATGCTGTTTCAAGGTGGGGGGGGGGGTACCTGTTTTGTTTCTAAAGCCACTGATAATGAGTCAAAATTGTGGCATAGGAAACTGTGTTATGTGAATTTGAAGAACATGAACAAACTTGTGAAGGGTGAGCATGTGATTGGCCTACTCACAAGAGAGTTCAAACTGGATGATAATTGTATCTCATGCCAAAAGGGCAAGCATCACAAGTCTTCTCATAAGATAAAACTCATCAACTCAATTGATCAAGTGTTTGAGATGCTTCACATGGATATCTTTGGTCCTGTAAGTATCCCAAGCATAGGTAAGAAAAGATATTGTCTTGTGATCATTGATGATTTCTCAAGATATACTTGGGTTTATTTCCTGAGTACAAAGGATGAGACTGCAGAGTTGATTAAAGGCTGTGTAACCACGATTGAGAATCAATTGGATGCAAGGGTAAAGATAATGAGAAGTGATAATGGTACAGAGTTCAAAAATGGAGTGATGGAAGAGTTTACTGCAAAATGTATTCTTCAACAATTCTCTGCTCCTAGAACTCCTGAACAAAATGGTGTAGCTGAAAGAAGAAACATAACACTTATAGAAGCTGCAAGAACCATGTTGGCTGATGCTTTTCTGGCTGTCACTTTTTAGGCAGAAGCAATCAACACAACCTGTTATGTTTAGAATAGAGTCATTCTCAATAAAAGTCAAAACAAAACTCCATATGAGATTTTGTTTAAAAGAAAACCTTACATCAAGTTTCTCAAGCCATTTGGATGCAAATGTTCATTGCTGAACACCAAGGATTGTCTCAGCAAGTTTCAAGCAAAATCCTTGGACTACTTCTTTGTTGGTTACTCTACACACTCAAAAGCCTACAGAGTATATGTCAAAGATCATTTGAGTGTGATAGAATCATCTGATATTGTGTTTAATGAGAATCAATTCAATACAGTCAATGGTGCTGCCTGGCTGTTTGATCTTGAAAAACTAATCAAGTCATTCAAGATTTATCTTGATGACTTTGATGAAGCTATGTATAAGACAAGTGTGATTACTGAAGAATCTTCAAAGAAACTTGATTTGGACAAATGATGGACAAAGGTTGCTGAAAAAAAGTCAAGAATATAATTTCATTAAGCATCCTTCTACTGTTGAAAATGAACATGCTCCAGATCAAGTTCAAGATCAGAATATTGAACAAGAAAATCATGGTAACGATGTGATAAATGAGGCGGATCATGATAACACAGAAGAAGCAAGAAGAAATGCAATATTTGAGGATTTGCTTTAAAGTATGAATGTTGGAAACAATGGTGCATCTACCTCTCAACTGAACAATGGAGAAGCACTAGAGTTTCATGATGCAACAACTGATTTGATCATTGATAAACCTGATCTCAATGATACAAATATTGATTCTGATATATCAACTGATATAGTTGTTCAATCCTCTTATGTTGAAAAGAATCATCCTCCTGAGAATATCATTGGAAACATATATGAAGAGTAACAAGAAGTGCATCTGAATCTACAAACATCTGTTTGTACTCCTGATTTCTATCCCAAATAGAACCCAAGAACATTGTTCAAGCTTTAAAGAACAACAACTAGGTAGAGGCTATGCAAGAGGAGTTGGCTCAGTTCAGAGATCTGCAAGTGTTGAAACTTGTAGACGAGCCAAGAAACAGATATGCAATTGGTACCAAATGGGTTTTCAGGAATAAAAGGGATGAAAGAGGTATTGTGGTTAAGAACAAAGCTAGACTAGTTGCATTGGGATGCCTACAAGAAGAAGGGATTGACTTTGAGGAAGTCTTTGCACCAGTTGCAAGACTTGAAGCAATAAGAATTTTCTTGGCTTATGCTGCCTCAAAGAACATAAGGGTATTCCAAATTGATGTCAAATCTACTTTCCTAAATGGGAAAAAAAATAGAAAAGAAGGTGTATGTAACTCAGCCACCAGGATTTGAAGACCCTGATTATCCTAACAAGATGTATAAGTTAAATAAAGCCTTGTATGGACTACATCAAGCTCCAAAAGCTTGGTATGATGAGTTGTCAAAGCATTTGCTTGAACATGGTTTCCAAAGGGGAGCCATTGACAAGACTCTCTTTTACAAGAAGAAAGGAAGAGATTTACTGTTGCTGCAAGTTTTTGTAGATGATATTATTTTTGGGTCAACCAATGAACTTATTTGTATGGAGTTTGAAGAGGTGATGAAATTCAAGTATAGTATGAGCTCAATGGGAGAAATGAATTTCTTTCTTGGACTGTAAGTTCAACAGAAGACTGATGGGATTTTCATTTACCAGTCTAAGTATGTGCAGGACATACTAGACAAATTCAAGTGTAATGATGTGAAAACTGCTTCAACTCCTATGGATACAAAAGAAAATATGGTAGCAGATGAAAAGGGGGAGCCAATGGATGATCATGAGTACAGAGCAAATATTGGATCTCTGATGTATCTGACTGCTTCAAGGCCGGATATCATGTTTGCTGTGTGTGTCTGTGCAAGATTCCAGTCAAGTCCTAAGGTTTCTCATATGAACGCAGTAAAGAGGATCTTTAGATATTTGAAGGGAAGACCAGATCTAGGAATTTGGTATCTAGAGAACCAGTCTTTTGATCTGACTGCCTACACAAATAATGACTATGATGGGTGCAATATGAGTAGGAAGTCTACTTCTGGAGGTTGTCAATTTTTGGGTGACAGATTGGTGTCATGGAAATGCAAGAAACAGACTGCAGTGTGAATCTCAACTGCTGAAGATGAGTATATTGCTGCATCTGCCTGCTGTGCACAAGTCCTATGGATTCAAAATCAGACGCTGGATTATGGTTTGAATTTCTTAAACACCCCTATTTACATTGATAACACTGCTGTATCATTTATTGTTAAGAATCATGTGCAACATTCTAAGACTAAGCACATTGAAATTAGACATTCTTTTGAAAGAGAATGTAGTGAAAAAGGTTTAATTGAGGTATAAAGAGTTGATACAAGTGATAATTTGGCTGACCTATTCACAAAAACACTTAATAGAACCAGGTTCAACTTTCTTTTGAAAGCCCTGGGCATGATAAACTATAATGAAGTCTGATTGATGATGTGTGCTTGATTGTGCAAACTGACTATCTGTTCAATGTCTTGATGGACGTTTGTTTGATTTGTGTGCCTCTATGTGCTAATTGACTATTTTGGTAGAGGATCTACAAATTGTGATGTTTGAATGTGATTCTGTTTTCTGTTCACTGATATGTGCTTAAATGATCAACTATTAATCCTAGGTATTTCTGATGCTTTGGATAAGGATCAGTGAAGTGTATGATATCTAGATAAGTACCTGATTGACTTGATAATTTGTGCTTGTCAGATATCATGATTATGTGTTTTATCTAAAGTGATATTGTTTGGATTTGTTAGACTATGATTTTTTGTGAAGTCTGCCTGTGTTAATGATGTCACAGATGATTTGAATATACTATGCTTGTGATTGTGTCAAAATGTGTTTTTGTGTCAAAATATATTCTCAAATGAAAACTCTTTAGAAATCCTTTGGTCAAAACAATTTTGATAAAACAGAGCAAGTTGTTTAATGGTGCTGAGACATGATAAAACTATTCAGTTCAAAGCTTTATAGAAGCTTAAAAGGAAATTTTCAATGAAGAGTCTCAAAGAGTTACTTTTGCTTAAAATCATGTCATTTGCTCAAGTTGGAAGGGCATATACTTGTATTTTTTTGGTCCTATCATCTGTTCTCAGATTGAAAGGATAGCCATTAACCTGGAAAACTGAAAGCATTTGGGGCAATTGTAACTTGTTTTCTATTCCTTAATTTAAAATTATGTCAATAACTCTGATTTGAAAGGACATGTATTCACATATATGTTTGGTCCTGTTAACCACTTGTGGTCAAACAAGATAGCCATTCACCTGTCAATTATGAGATATTGGGGTGAATGAGTATTAAACTTTATTTAATTGGGAAATGATAGTACATTGACTACTTAGCCTATCTTATGAATTTAATAGGCTAAAAAGGACACTTAGTACAGTCATTGACATGTATGGTTGCTTTCCCGTGATGTGTAAAATCAAAGGTGATATAAACATAAAGAATTTGCTAAACATAATGTGGAGTTACATTATTGTCTATGCATGTTCCAAGATAAGTCTTTCCAAATGATAGGCAGAAAAGTGAATATCTAGTCATCCACGACCCGTTGGTATTTGGTCACCAAAATAAAATATCTTATTTGAGAATGATAAAGAACAAATGTGAACTACATTATTTCAAATATTCACTCAACCAAAAGTTGATAAGTGTTCACAAATTTTTATAAAGAAAATGCAAACATGAGGGTTAATAATAGAACTACATGGGTGGAGGCAATCATATAAGTCCTTTAAACATTCCGAATGAATGGCATGTAAGTCCAACTAGTGTGGCCTATAAGTCCAATGTTCAACCTCAAATATGTTTATAAGTCTTGAAAAGAAATATCTAAACTTTAATCTGTTATGTCATTAAAAATTTTGACCATATATCATGGGTTGGAGTCAATTCGGGGTAATCTGGAGACAACCAAATATACCTTGAGAATAAATATGGAGCATCAAAAAACAATATTTGTTGTCCATTTAGTATTGTGCATCCTAAATGAACCATAATAATATCACCAAAGAGATGAAATTCATGCTAAGTCTAGACGTGGTATTAACCTGTCTAAACTGTCATTATAATGTTGAGAATGAAGTAATGAGAAGCTACTTAGTCAATATGATCCCATACTTGAGATCTTTTCAGGAAAAGTAAGAAATTGTTTTGAAAGGAAATATGACTGAAATTTGATCTCTTAATGCACCATTTGCTCTTAAACACTGATTTTTAAGGATAAATATGTTTGATATTTGGTTTAACTCAAAAAATGTTGCATTTTACATTCAAAAGGTTTGAATATGTATTTTTGGGTAAGGTTTGATGTTTTCAACCTTTTCGAGCACACTTAGATGTTGTTTGTCTAAGTTTATCAATTTCGAGCATGCTTTGATATTTTATATTATTTCGGGTAGACTTAATTGTTTTAGTTGAAGTTTAACCCTTTTGGAGCATACTTGAAATTTGAACATGGTATTATTAGCAAGCTTTAACAAGTTCAAGTTTTTCTAGCACATTTAATTGTTTTGTAAGAGATTTGACTTGTTTCTAGCATGCTTTGCATCTTAAATGCTAAATATGATAATTCTAGCATGCTTTTACATAGTTGGTATTGTCTAACACACTTTATTGTTTTGTTTAGAAGAACAAACTGTTTACTAGCATGCTATTTGATATGTTACTGTACACTAGCAAGCTTTGTTGATTTCTAAACTTTCTAGCAAACTTAGCTGTTTTATAGGTTGTTTAAGTCATACTAGCATGCTTTGTGATTAAATATGTTACTTCCAGCAAGCTTTATATGATCTCAGACTTTATAGCATACTTAGATGTTTGTTTTACTGTTTGAACTCATTCTAACAAGCTTTGTGTTACTTCTGATTATGATTATTTGAAATTACAAGTGTTTTCGGGCAAACCTTGTTTCCCGGGCACACTTTATGATACGAGTACACTTTAAAATTTTCAAATTTTCTCTTAACATACTTGGTAATTTCAAGTTTTTGCTTCTCGAGTACACTTTGTGTTTAGAACTCATTTCTAGCACACTTTGTATTCTTGAAGTTGTTCAAGCATACTTTACTTCAAAGTATACTGACTGAATATTTGTGAACTATTTGACATTTACGGGTAAGGTCTGTGATAGGTTGAGCTATTCGAGTAAGGTTTGTAATTAGAAGTATGCCTGAGATATTTATTTGGGTATCTTAATTGATTCCTAGCAAGGTTGCATATTTGATATTTTATACTTGATTATTTGCCTTATGATTCAGTTCTCGAGCAATCTTGTATTTCGAGTAAGCTTCCTTCATTTTATTTTCTTAGTTGTATATCTAAAATATCTTATAATAGTTAAATTAAATGTGAAACGAGCAAGCTCTGAGGAAGTGGAAGGTTCCTAGCAGGCCTTGTTAATAAACAAATGAACTTTTTCGAGCAAGGTTTGGTTAATGAACTTTATCGAGTAAGGTTTTTAAATGTGAATATTTTAAATAGTTAATAGTACTGTTTGACAGCTATTAACTCACTACACAACAACATGCATTAAAAACCCACTTTCAAAAAGGTATATAAGAGGGAGTTAGAGAAAATTTTTTCCACTTTTCTCTCTCATCTTCCACTCTCTTGCTCTAAGTTTCAGAAACTAAACCGACTTATCGCAATAATCTTAATATCCTAACCCTAATTTACCAGCCCACATTTTCCGAGT
This sequence comes from Bidens hawaiensis, assembly GCF_021521415.1. Lineage (NCBI taxonomy): Eukaryota > Viridiplantae > Streptophyta > Magnoliopsida > Asterales > Asteraceae > Bidens > Bidens hawaiensis. The sequence continues at coordinate 2,570,639 of NW_027491180.1, forward strand.
CGGTAAGCTTCAATTAAGTGTTTTCCGACAACGATTAAGTGAAAATGAGCTTTGATTATTCATTTTTACAAACTCTCTGTTTATTGTGTAGGTTATAAATTTGTCGAAGATCAGGTTCTTAATTAAATTTTTTCTTATCTTCTTCAAATTATAACTTAAAATTATTTAAAGATGTGAACTTTAGGACTAATTTCTGCTTTGAATATGTTTGTTTGTGTGTAGATATGGCGGGTGACGAACCTAGGTATCCGTTTGAGCACAAGCACAATATGTGTGCTCTACTACAAATAAGATGATGTACATAAAATTATACATCTTTTCGGCGTCAAATAATCTCTAAAAATTGCAATTTCTATCAAACAACATAGCATAAAGGGCTACTTATCATAATAAAATGTAATTTCAGGTGAAATCGAAACCCAAACGAAGAAACAAGCGAAAATACAAAGAAAAACAGAAGAAAACACAAGAAAACCAAAGAAACACGCCCCCATGCCTCAAGAAACACGCCCCTATGCTTCTATACACCAGAAAAGACAAAGATCTACAAGAAAAGACAAAAAATGGGAACAAAAGCACGGGACCGTGCCTCTCAACCACGGGGCCGTGGTCACCTTTCAGAAAAACGACAAAATGAAATTAGCACATGTCATAAAAAGACACGGGGTCGTGCCTCAGGAAGCACGGGGTCGTGGTGAGTCATCATGTACGATCTGACAACATGCAACTAGGACACGTAAGCACGAGGCCGTGCTTGATAAAGCACGGGGCCGTGCTTTTCACTCCAGACAACCTATAAATAATGGCTCCTTTGCCATTTGAAGGGTGTGACTTGAAAAGAATTCCATCCAGTTTTCTCTTATAAAAACAAACACCAACACTCACATAGAAGATTTAGTGAAGAGTTTGAAGGCTTGGAGGTCATCACCATCAACCATCATCATCATCATACATCATCACCATCATTAAGAAGGAAGATTCATCTACACTTGGTTAGATCATTCAAAGTTTAATCATGTACTTTTTATCATCATTCATCTTAATGTTTATCATCATGCCCATTATGAGTTAGACTCCTTTTACCAACTAAAATCTATGAAAAAGCTTTGTTCTACTTGATAATTATATAAAACATGTGATGTAGTCGAGTAAAGTACACGATTATATTACAATTATCATTTGATGAAAAATGTTTCACCATCTTAAATAACTAATTCAAAGTTGGTGGTTGTCAATTCTATTGGCAATCGTTCATGATCGATTCATGTTCTTGAAAGGTAGAAATACTTTGATACATTATCGAAACAGGGATCCTTATATTGTACTTCAAAATGATGAGATATAAGTTATGATGTATTTCTCTAAGTCTTGGTAATCCGAAAATAGCTTTGCTTAGGATATCATGCTAGTTAAAGAAATCATATGCTAATGGAATGTGTAATCATAACCTATATAAATCAACCAAGGGGAGGTTGTGTGATGAACTACAACCACCCGAAGTTGTTAGAATTGGTATTTGAGAAATGGAAGTCAATCCTAATCTTTCTACTTTACAAAACTACTTACAAAACTACTTGCCAACTTATATCATCATCATCATCATCGTACTCAGTATATCCCACCAATAGCAAAGCTATGGTAAGGTCTGAGGAGGGTAAGATGTAGGCAGCCTTACCTCTACCCCATAGGGATAGAGAGGCTGCTTCCGGTGAGACCCCCGACTCGATAGTAGTTTTGCATCAAGCCTTGGACATAAGGCACATAGCACTCAAAATCGGGACACCGGCTGATCGGTGCATGTACCCTTATCTTTCAGCTATCAACGCCACTACATGATGCCTGATTAACCGTCCGTCACTTTTAACGTTATTTTCACGAGATTAGTAAAATAACGTCAAAATTAGTGCAATTTCACTTTTGCCCACCCGAGGGTTCACACATATATACATCATATGTGCGCACCGCAAGCAGGGCTATTCTTGCCAACTTATATATATTTTGTAAAAAGTTCGAAAATTATCCCCAAAATGATTAAAACATCCGATTAAAGTAAAACAATGATTTATTATTAGAAACCTTGTGTACACGGATCGATACTTGGTTCTTACCAATACTTATCTACATATACGATAGGTACACTTGCCTATTTTGTGTGTGTTTAGTCTTTGTAGAAATCACTTTTATAAATTTAAAACACGATCTTGTGCAAAAGAATCCAACCTCTTATAATTATATTTTATACCATACGCGCGCACCCATCAAGTTTCTGGCGCCATTGCCGGGGACACGGTACGTTTCTAAGAACGATCCAAGTATTAATTTAGTCATTGTCTATAATTATACAAATTTTTAACTTCTATCTTACTTTACTTACCTTACTTTACTTTAGATTAATTAATTTAGACTTTAGTTTAGTTTATTTTAAAATAGCTTAGCCTAACTCGTAGTTTAACTTAGACTAATATTAGCAAACTTTTGCCTTAGTTTTAATTTTGATTTAGTCCCATGTATGTCCTCTACTATTGAGCCTGAGCTTGTTTCTCCAATTTCTGAATCGGAAGGACTCTTTCGTCGACGAACTCGTAAACGGAATACAGAAACCGCCGAAGCAATCAAGGACGAATCAGTAGACACCACCGCATCAGGAGAAAATCAAACCGAAAAAAATGATGGCGGCCCTGAATAATGAGCCGAACATTAGCCAATATGCCAAGCCAACTCTCGAAGGCTACGGCAATGGAGTGGCTCCACCCGATATCACCGAAGATTTCGAAATCAAATCAAGCACCATTCACATGGTGGAAAATTCAGTTCAATTTCACGGTCTCCAGGACGAAGACCCTCTTTCTCACATATCTCGATTCTTACGAGTCTGCGGAACCTTTAAAATTCAAAACTGTTCAGAAGATTAACTCAAACTCAAACTCTTTCCTTTCTCTCTAAGGGGTCAAGCCTTAGAATGGATAGAATCCCTTCATATTGTTCCATCACTACCTGGGACCAGATGGTTGAACATTTTCTCCTCAAATACATTCGGCCTGATAAAACTGCCAAATACTGAGCCAGCATTACCGGATTCCTGACCGAAGATGATGAATCGCTACACGCAGCATGGGAAAGATACAAAGTCTTTTGAGAATATGCCAACACCATGGACTGAGCGTATGTTTACAAGTACAAAATTTCTTTGACGCACAATCCAGTCAAAACAAACAGGCCATCGACCAAATCGCTGGTGGACACCTGGGATCCAAATCACCTAATGAAGCATTTGAAGTCCTGGAGAAAGCCGCAAAGAAGAGTTTCACGTACAACCCACCAAGATCTACACCTATCCATAAAAGAATACACCACGTCGATTCCAACACTCTTGTCACAGCACAACTTGAAGCCCTTTCTAAAAAATTCGAACAACTTCAAGCCGAGCTATCAAAATCCAGACTCACTTGTGACATTTGTCGAGGAAGTCATAAAACAAGCGACTGTAAGAAACTCATTATGGCCATGGAAGAATTCTATTTCATCGCTCGTCAGATCAACGCTTTCAGCAACAACTACAATCCAGGATGGAGAAACCACCCGAATTTCAGCTGGAAAGACGGAAGTAACACTCAAAGCCTTACCAGGATTCGAAAAAAGACCGATAAATCAACCCTTCCAGCCTAAACCCCAATTCCAAGATCAAAGTTCTAGTAGCCATCAAAACCCAAGCTACTCAAAGATCGAAGAAATGTTAATCCAACTCATGACGAAAACAAATGATGCAGAGAAAAAGGCCGAATCAAGAGCTGTTGATATCAGCGAAGTATTGTTAAAACATGAAGCCGATCTTAAAAGTCAACAAGCATCACTTCAGAATCTAAAAACTCAAATCGGACAAATTTCCCGACAATTATCCGAAAGACCACCTAGCGCTCTTCCAAGCAACACAATCACCAACCCGAATGCAACAGCTAATGCTGTTACACTCAGAAGCGCAACAACTACTATTACCTCACTCACTTCAGGACCAGTTACGGAAAAGGAGTCTCATGATGAAACGCAGGACAGACTGACCCCGACGGGCACCGTACAACCCAAGGAGCCAGTCCGAGCTTAAGTTCCACCCATTCCATACCCTGGAAGACTGATTCAGGAACCATTGGAAGCTCAGTACGGGAAGTTTTTAGAACTCTTCAAACAACTCCATATCAACATCCCTTTTGTAGAAGCCATCGTTCAAATGCCAAAATATACCAAGTTTCTCAAATAAGTACTGACAAACAAAAGGAAGCTGGAGGAACTCTCACACGTCACCCTAAGTGAAGAATGTTCAGCAGTACTCCAAAGCAAGCTACCGGCAAAAATGACCAATCCAGGGAGCTTTACTATCCCTTGTCTTATAGGAAATTTGTCTGTTAGCAATGTCTTATAGGAGAACCGAAGCCCACCCGCTTGAGCATTCAATTAGCTGACCAATCTGTCAAATATCCTTGGGGCATTGTTGAAACATTCTTGTCAAGATTTACAAATTTGTTTTCCCAGTATATTTTGTGATTTTAGACATGGAGGAAGACAAAAGTGTACCTCTGATTTTAGGAAGACCCTTTTTAGCCACCGCAAAGGCTATTATTGATGTTTGCACCGGCGAGCTCACTCTCAGGGTCAATGATGAGGCAATCACTTTTGACATAGGAAAATCTATGCAATACCTGCAAGCACGATGACACATTATGCTATATGAGAGATTCCTCCACTAATACACCACTAGAAACACAAGTCTTAGATAAAACACTCAACATACCCATGTTAGAAAATGAAAGTATCAATAACGATTATCAGGAAGCATCAGAAGTAATAAATGAAATCACCGAACGTAATGAAAAATCAAAACCATCAATCAAAGAACCACCAGCCTTAGAATTAAAAGAACTACCAAATCATCTCGAATACGCCTTTTTAGAAAAAGATTCTCAACTCCCAGTAATTATTTCATCTCACCTTTCTAAAGAAGAAAAAGACGAACTTCTTAAGGTTCTCAAAAACCATAAGAAGGCCATCGCATGGAAGATCATGGATATCAGGGAATCAGTCCCTCCTTTTGTACTCATAAAATTCTCATGGAGGAAGAATACAAACCCGTGGTCCAACATCAAAGACGTCTCAATCCTAACATGCAAGATGTGGTGAAGAAGGAAGTATTCAAACTGCTTGATGCCGGATTAATCTATCCAATCTCATATTCACCTTGGGTAAGTCCCGTTCAAGTGGTACCCAAGAAGGGAGGAATGACCATCGTAATGAACGAGAAGGACGAGCTGATACCAATGATAACCATCACAGGCTGGCGAGTTTGCATTGATTATCGGAAGCTTAATGACGCCACAAGAAAAGATCATTTTCCACTTCCTTTCATCGATCAAATGCTTGAGCGACTATCTGGAAAAATGTTCTACTATTTTCTTGACGGATTTTCTGGATATTTCCAAATTCCCATTGCTCCTGAGGATCAGGAGAAAACCACTTTCACATGTCCGAATGGAACCTTCGCCTATCGAAGATTGCCATTTGGATTATGTAATGCTCCAGCCACCTTCCAACGTTGCATGGTGGCCATCTTTCATGAAATGATCGAACACTCTATGGAAGTTTTCATGGACGACTTCTCAGTCTTTGGAGACTCCTTCGATCATTGTCTGAAAAACCTAGACAAAATGTTGACTAGGTGTGGACAAGTAAACTTAGTACTAAACTGGGAAAAAGTCCACTTTATGGTCAAAGAAGGCATCGTTCTAGGACACAAGATATCCCAAGCAGGACTAGAAGTTGATTGGGCCAAAATAGAGATCATATCCAAACTTCCACCGCCAACTTCAGTCAAAGCCATCAGAAGTTTTCTAGGTCACGCAGGTTTCTACCGCCGCTTCATAAAAGACTTTTCCAAAATCTCTAGACTCATGACCAAACTTCTGGAGAAAGACACACCCTTCGTCTTCTCTGAAGAATGTGTTTAATCATTCAACATATTAAAAGATAAACTTGTCAACGCACCAATCATGACTACACCCGATTGGACCCTTCCATTCGAAATCATTTGCGATGCAAGTGACTTTGCAGTTGGAGCCTTACTCGGACAACGCAAAAAAAAATCATTTTCACCCAATTTACTATGCAAGTAAAAATCTTAATGATGCATAAGAAAACTACACCACAACAGAGAAAGAGTTATTAGCAGTAGTTTTCACCTTTGGAAAGTTTAGATCCTACCTAGTCCTTTCCAAAACCATAGTTTACACCGACCATGCCGCCATACGATACCTCTTCAACAAGCAGGATGCCAAACCCAGACTTATCCGATGGATCCTACTACTCCAAGAATTTGAAATAGAGGTCAAGGACAAGAGAGGAGCAGAGAAAGTCGCCGCAGACCATCTCTCACGCTTAGAATGCCCAGCTTCAGAAGAACATCATGAGGAAATCATCAATGATAATTTTCCACATGAAGTTCTCATGCATATACAAGCAGTCATATAGGAGAAAGACGAAAGTCCCTGGTATGCCGACTTCGCAAACTACCTAGCTTGTAGAATCCTAAGAAAAGGGCTTACTCATCAACAGTGGAAGTTATTCTTCTCCGACCTTAAGTTCTACTTTTGGGAAGATCCATACTTGTTTAGGATATGTGCTGATCAAGTTATTCGTAGGTGTGTAGCAGGCAACGAAGCCTTAGATATTCTCAAACACTGCCATGAAGGATCAACTGGTGGGCACCACGGTACCGCCACTACAGTCAGAAAAGTGTTTGTTGTAGGATTCATCTGGCCCACCATATACAAAGATACAAATACTTTGATCCAAGCATGCGATGCTAGTCAAAGGGCCGGGAACATCTCATCCAAAAATGAGATGGCTTAAAAGGGCATCCAAATTTGTGAAATCTATGATGTATGGGGAATAGATTTCATGGCCCATTTCCTAACTCTTTCGGAAATAAATACATCCTTGTAGCAGTCAACTACGTATCTAAATGGGTAGAAGAACAAACTCTTCCCACTAACGATGCTCGAGTTTTTGTACGATTTCTTAAAAAGTTATTCTCACGATTTGGCACTCCAAAGGCCCTAATCAGCGACAGAGGTTTTACTTCTGTAATGCTTTAATGGACAAATTTTTAGCATGATATGGAGTTCATCACCGACTGGCAACACCATATCACCCTCAGACTAGTGGGCAAGTGGAGGTCTCAAATCCAGGAATCAAAAGGATTTTAGAAAGAACCATAGGGATGAATCGCAAGAATTTGCCGGAAAAATTAGATGACGCTTTGTGGGCCCTCAGGACGGCTTACAAAACTCCCATTGAAACAACACCCTTCAAGCTCGTTTATGGAAAAGCATGTCATCTACCTGTAGAATTAAAACACAAAGCCTACTGGGCTCTTAACGCAATGAACTTTGATCTAACGTCCGCTGGCATAAACCGGGAAGATCAAATTCGCAAGCTCTATGAACTAAGAGCATTGGCTTATGAAAATTCCTGGTCTTATTAGGAAAAGACTAAACGTCTGCACGACGCTCATTTAAAAGGAAACAAAAAATTCCAAGTGAGCGATCGTGTACTGATATACAACGCTCGATTACGTCCTTTTTCAGGAAAATTGAAAGTCTCGATGGACAGGTCCATACGTAGTAGAATCAGTTTTTGACTATGGGATAGTTGAGATCTCAAATTCTACTGGCCAAAAGTTCAAAGTAAATGGACATCGATTAAATCCATATATCGATGGACCATTTGAAGAAGTTCTGGAAGTACTAACCCTCCAAATCCCTGAATAGGAAGGAAACAAGGTCTGGCCAAGACCTTCGCAAAACTAGGCCTTGTAAATAACATAACACAAAAAAACCCCAAAACAACAGGGGCGTGCTTCCAAAAGCACGGTCCCGTGCCAAAAATCGCGGACCGGAATCTTCGCTGCAAAAATCTCAGTCAGACTAGTTTGCAACATAATTGTCAGAATAAAGACACGGGTCGTGCTTCTAAAAGCACGGGGACGTGCTTAGGATACTGGTTGGCTATAAAAGGCACATTGTGTCATTGCATTTCTTGCACCAACCAAAACCAAGCCAATAGTCACTAAAAATTCAAACATGCCAACTGAGATGAGTAAAGCAATCCCCGTTTCCCAAAACCCGAGAAACGATGCCCGCCATGTTTCCAAAACCGAGCTTCTCTTGAAACTTCAAGAACTCGTCAAGGAGCTCACCGAGATGAATGTACTTGCGGAGATACGCCTCGTTCAACTCACCGAATTAGTGGAAAATATGAAAATGGAACTTCAAGACATCAACGAACCACTCCAGTTTCAAGTTCTCGGTTTCACGTACTTTCCACCACCAGGACCATTCAGAGGAGGAGAGCCTTTGGAAACATCTAGGAAAATTAATTTTCTACTTTTATGTTTAAACAAGTGTTTTATGCACAATGTGTTAGGATTTCGGGCTTAACCCGATTATTTTTTGTTTTTAGGAAAACCGAGCTTATCCCGTATTTGTTTTAGGACCTTTTAATTTAATGAAAAGTAATTTTTAAGATGACTAAACATATAAATTATCATACTAAACATAATTCTAAGAATTCCAGCTTTCGTGTTTTGCTGAAAATTACAAAAAATCTTCTGTGACAAAAAGCACGGGCCGTGCTTCCCTAAGCACGAGGCTGTGGTCACCCTGACTCAGAAACATTTATTTCCCCAGCAGCATGGGGCCGTGATTCCATAAGCACGGGGCCGTGTTCAACTTTCCAGTCTCTATATAATGCATGCATAAACTCACTATTCCATTCACACCAAACCCATTATTACTGACAAGGAAAGCAAGAAGGTTGAATGGAGGCCAGTGAGGAAAGGCAAGCACCATGAATCATCCTCAAATATTGAGGAGGAGGTCATGAGGCTACAATGCATCATGAGAGACCAAGTTGAAAGCAACATTCAAACCGAATCTCGCGTAATCGAGCTGATCAACAAAGTCGAACTACTGAGGTTCGAATACTTCCATGTTGTGGATGGCCACCACAAAGATGTGGTCTCCAAGTTCAACTTTCTCAACCGATAAATCGTTATGCTCGACAAAAAGCTCTCCAAGCTATTGGAAGCCAAACGAGCACCTCCCCACATCTAAGACTTGTTCGGGAATGGTGGTCGTTGAAGTCCCGACTTTGTTTCATGTTGAAGTTGCTCTCGCTAGTGTTATGTGTTAGAATCAAGAATTGTTGTTGTACTTTTCATTTCCATTATGTTTTTATGTTTTATGTTTTAATGAAAATTAGGACCTCTAATTATTACCTTAAACTAACCAGCAAAGAAAATCAGTTAAAAATAGAACCAGCTCGACAAATAAACAAAATTAAAAAGAAATATTGTCTGCATCATGCAGCACGGTACCATGCTTCCAAAAGCACGACGCCGTTCTTTTGACTCCTAAACAGTTACGATTTTTTATTATTAAGATAACTTTTCAAAACATCAACCCTAACATCCACTACGTTTCTGGACGAAAATCGGCCGACCAATCCATATAACACTAACTTCTTCATCAATTTGTCAATTTTGAACCAAAGGTATGTTAAATTAACAATTATATTGTTTAAGTTCATCATTCTAGGTTTAGTTTAACCCTAAAATCTCTTGCATTGACCAAATCGGGTCTAAACCCGAAAATAATATGGGATACTCTATTAGTATAGGATGATTGGATTGTTGAAAGTTTGATTGTTAATGATTATTGAAAGGAACATTTCGGGTTTTTGGATCTTGAAATAAATATCCAACAAACTACTAAACCCAATTATTATAAACGGTTAGAAACGAGAGTTCGAATCTGAGTAGGGTAGAAATTAGTATTAAAAACACGAGCCATGCCCGAAACAACACGAATCGTGGTCAATCATAAGTCAATAAAAAGTCAAAATCAACATGAAATGAACAGCAGCAACAGCACGGGGTCGTGCCTCTGAAAGCACGCCGCCATGCTTTGCTCTTTGTTCCAGCTAATTAAAATATTTTGTCAAATTTTGACTAATTTAGGTATGATTTATAGATGGCCGAGTATAGAGACGATGTTCATGTGTTCCTAGTCTTTTCCGGACGAAGAACAAAAGACAGATAGGCTAATGCACAACTAAGCTACCTAAACAACCGAATCCCAGAACCAAATTTCTACGCTTGTGAAGACACGACCAATGAGACAGATACAACACATTAATAAAAGGGCCATGGAAAAGGGTGTTTGAACAACAGAACTGACAAAGGAGTTTTTAACCGCTTTTAACATAAGGAAGAAGAAATTTGACATGTGGGATGAGGATTCAATTGAGTTTAGGTGTGGGGGTGAATGGCACACAACTTTTGTCACCCAACTGGGAATTGATCTGGGAATTTAAACGACCGAGGAAACTGACTCAGACATTTGGTTTAATGCTAAAACAACATTTGCAGATGAAGATGCTGATGATGAAGCTGAGGCAGGAAACACACGATTAGAGGCTTGGGAACAACTGAGTTATGGTACTGAAGCATACAATGCAAGCGTCTCAAAGAGCACAACACTACGAGACCCGCTCATGAGATGCATTCACCGTTTGATCAGTCACAGTGTCACTGCCAGAGGTCAAAGCGAGGGGGTTGTTAATTTAAGGGATCTTTGGGAACTTTACTGCATGAAGAATGATGTCCCGTGTAACATCACGATGTTATTCTGCAAGGTTTTCACAACAAATGCAAACGCCAAAGGAAACACACCGATCTTTGGTGGGCCTTGGATCTACAACCTCTATGAAGCTTATCGTGTGGATACGGAAGGAACCCGAAGCCCAGATCCGATAGCCCTTGGCCTTGTTTATTGTGATAGCATGCAGATGATTCAGCGAATTGGGAAGAACCCAGATGTGTGGAGATTTTGTGACAGAAATAACCAGGTTTGGGACCCAGAAGACCCTTCAGCAATGATGCTTCAGGATGTGCATGAGAGGAGAGGATCACCGCCCAGACAGTACCTCCGCACCTACGATCAGCGAGGAGGCCCATCTTCATCAGGGGCCGGCCCCATCTCGTCACACGACAGCCGATACTCTTTCGAGGGTATATATGGACTCATTGATCAATTCTCAGCTAACAATATTGCCTCATTTAACATGATTACAGAGCAAATGGCTGCTTCAGATGCACAACGAGCAGCCGAATATGCAGAGACGAGGCGAGAAATTGATCGGTTGGGTTATCGCATGGACAGACAGTGGGGACCATTCAACCCGGACACGGGTAACTGATGACTAGCGGCACTGGTAGGTCGGACATGGGCATGGGCATGGGCATGGTTTGGTGATACTTTATTATATTATGTGTGTTTTAAAACAATTTACTTTCTGTCGTACTTGTGTTTGTTAATTTGTTGGTTTGGACACTCTTATGGCCATATGTGCCAAGACATTATGGTAGGAACTAATCCAGCCCGATAGGGCAAGGGATGGATGATTCCATACCCAATTTTCAGCAGTGTATGCTTGTTTGTTTGTGGTTGTTTGCAGTTTTATATTTTACAAGTACGAAAAAAGGAAAACGGACGATATACAGGGGACGCTCTGTCGAAATTTCGTTAACCCATAGGGAAGTAACTCTCCATTCTAACCCACTATACTCAATCAGAATTTTTATCTTTTTCATGAATCTTTTTACATTGAGCACAATGTGAGATTCAAGTGTGGGGAGGAGAATTACTTGACCGATTGTTTGTTCAAATAATTATAAAAATTCTCTAAGTCAACAAATATTTTTGCAGCAAACAAAGATTATATTTAGAAAACCAGAAGAGAAATCCAAGAATTTTTTTTTCAAAAATAACCAATTAATAAAGTAAAGTGAAAAAGTAAACAGAAGTTTTGTAATATTGAGAATAAATTTACGCAAAATATGATGTTTATACCCAATTCCTCCGTTACTGTGAGATAAACCTCATGCCATATAAATATTTTTTTGAAATCTTTGAGTGAGTCAAATGTTTCGTGTGATTTAGAACTTGTAGCAATTATTCATTTCAAGACCGTAAGAAGCGTTGTATAAGGAAGAAGGTAATGTTGTCACAATTCCATCAAACCATTTGCCAAATTACCAAACCCCAAAAAACCTTAAACGTAAACCCTACCACTTTATCCATCTCATCGGTAAAATACAACACTGGTCTTTTACCGGCAGACCCTAAAGAACTGGAAATGCATTATTTCGATTTCAATTTCTTTTGCTGCATACATTTCACAAAACCTAGGTTGCCTCCAGAACTTAGGGAGATAGATCTTTTTCTTTAGCAATGAGGTGAGAAAAAAGTGGCGCCAAAAAGAGCAAAGGCCACCATTCCTTGGAATTTCCAAAAAACCAATGAAGAGAAAAGCAAAAAGATACGAACGATGCTTAGGTTGCGGAAACTGGTCCCATGAAGGAAGATGTAAAAGGAGTCAAACTCAGTATCAGCATGAATATACCGAACTAATGAGGGTGGGGGCTATTAGGCTCAAAGCCGAACGGTCCACTAGAGTTGGAAGTTATGTTCAGACTAGGATTGAGGAAGAACTGATCCACATCCTCGACAAAACTGGTCTTGACGATCTGACCATAAAAGAGTCAATAGGTCTCTAAAAAAATAAAAATAAAAATCATCGGGATGAAAAGCTAACTATCGAAAACATCTAAGAATCCCCGATTACCAGAAAAGTTGTATTTACCATCCTCCACCAAGAGCCCTTATCCACCACAAAATACCAAAATTCCAACTCACACAAAAACCAACCCGTATTACCTTCTGATTTATGCAACCCTTCACAAAGGTGAAGATTTGAACTTGTTACAAGTTTGTTTATCACAGGTTGCATTCTGACTAAGAGTGTTCACATACATACATCACAGGTATGATCAGATAAAAAAAACTGAGTGTGAGTGAACATTGAGAGAACGTGACGTTTTGCATAAACGGAAGCTCATAAAAACAAAATTCTCTTTTTATTTATCACTACTTAAGTTTGGTTATTTTGTATCCATTTTCTCGGAGCTCTAATCCAAGTTTGCTGTTTTTAGAGAATATTTATTAAAAGATTGCTTGAGGACAAGCAATGTTCAAGTGTGGGGATGTTTGATGTACATAAAATTATACATCTTTTCAGCATCAAATAATCTCTAAAAACTGCAATTTCTATCAAACAACATAGCATAAAAGGCTACTTATCATAATAAAATGTAATTTCACGTGAAACCGAGCCCCAAACGAAGAACAAGCGAAAGACGAAGAAAAACAGAAGAAAACACAAGAAAAACAAAGAAACACGCCCCCATGCCTCGAGAAACACACCTCTATGCTTCTGAACACTAGAAAAGAAAAAGATCTACAAGAAAAGATAAAAACTGAAAACAAAAGCACGGGACCGTGCCTCTCAACCACGGGGCCGTGGTCACCTTTCAGAAACGACAAAATGAAATTAGCACATGTCATAAAAAGACACGGGGCCGTGCCTCAGGAAGCACCGGGTCCTGGTGAGTCATCATGTACGATCTGATAATATGCAACTAGGACACGTAAACACGAGGTCGTGCTTGATAAAGCACTGGGCCGTGCTTTTTTCTCCAGACAGCCTATAAATAATGGCTCTTTTGCCATTTGAAGGGTGTGCCTTGAAAAGAATTCTATCCGGTTTTCTCTTATAAAAACACACACTAACACTCACATAGAAGATTTAGTGAAGAGTTTGAAGGCTTGGAGGTCATCACCATCAACCATCATCATCATCCATCATCACCATCATTAAGAAGGAAGATATATCTAAATTTGGTTAGATCATTCCAACTTTAATCATGTATTTGTTATCATCATTCATCTTAATGTTTATCATCATGCTCATTATGAGCTAACCTCCTCTTACCATCTAAAATCTATGAAGAAGCTTTGTTCTACTTGATAATTATATAAAACATGTGATGTAGTCGAGTAAAGTACATGGTTATATTACAATTATATTTTGATGAGAAATGTTTCACCATCTTAAATCAGTAATTCAAAGTTGGTGGTTGTCAATTTTATTGGCAATTGTTCATGATCGATTCATGTTCTTGAAAGGTAGAATTACTATGATACATTATTGAAACAGGGATCCTTATATTGTACTTAGAATTGATGAGATAAGTTATGATGTATTTCTCGAAGTCTTGGTAATACGAAAATAGCTTTGCTTAGGATAACATGCTAGGTAAAGAAATCATATGTTAATGGAATGTGTAATCCTAACCTACATAAATCAACCAAGGGGAGGTTGTTTGATAACTACAACCACCCGAAGTTGTTAGAATTGGTATTTGAGAAATCGAAGTCAATCCTAATCTTTCTACTTTACAAAACTACCTGCCAACTTAAATTAACATCATTGAGATGACATGACATTAGAAAAGGGTGGACTTTAAAATGCGCATGCTATCTCCTTAGTGCCAAAGATGCTCATTTAAGGTTTAAGGAGCTATCTATCATATATTGCTATGACTAGTTTATCACATGTTTAAATATTAACTATCAATGTTAGAATGGAGTGGATTCTCGATCTTAGATGGTAACCTTCGCATAATTGAACAACTCGTTTAGAATCTCTCGTCTTGGTCACCTATATATTATATATAAGTATTTATATTTTATAAAAAGTTTGAAAATTAACCCCAAAATGATTAAAACCTCCGATTAAAGTAAAACAACGATTTATTATTAGAAACACTTGTGTACACGGATCGATACTTTGTTCTTACCAATACTATTCTACATATACGATAGGTACACTTGCCTATTTTGTGTGTGTTTAGTCTTTGTATAAATCACTTTTATAAATTTAAAACACAATCTTGTGCAAAAGAATCCAACCTCTTATAATTATATTTTATACCATACGCGCACACCCATCATAAGACCTGGCAATGAAGATGTATCTCTTATGATCCGGTGGCTTCAACGATCAAATATACGATTTGCCTTGACCGAGTGCCCGGTGATATACAAAAATCATTTACCTGATTTTTAGCGCCCAACACAGTTAGTTGACGATATAAACGGTAGACGAATAAAGGCTACCGTGGAAATGCAATAGATTCATGTTACTGAGCAAATGATTAGAAGATGCCTGGAACTACATATGATGATCACAATCCCATACACTTTACAACGGATCATCTTCTGAAGATATTTGTGCATACAATGGGACATCAGGAGAACGTAAAGGAAGGCCAATTCCAAAAGGGAATGTTCTCTAATTTGTACCGATACTTGATTCATCATTTGATCCAGGGTTTTAACCCTCGAAAAGGATCTTGGACTCTTATGAGTCGTGACTTAGCAAATTCCACAGTTGCTATAGTATATGATCTACAATTCAACTTTTCGAATATGATTTTTGATGGAATGGTGAGCATGGCTAACAAAGACAGATTTCTAGCCTATCCAAGGTTTCTGCAGATTATCTTCAACCATGAGCTTCACGATTTACCCACAATGTGTACAACACATGTGCTGTAGAACCCAAATACCAATAAAAGGATTGCTAATCTGGCTAGCACTAGCAGATTTAATCCTAATGTTGACCTTGATGTACTACCATGGTTGGTGGACCATGATACTGAGATTATGCCGGTGCCTGAGTTAACCTCAGAGGAGGAGGATGATGAAATGGAGGTTGTTGATGATGGTGACAGTGATGATGGAGATGCAGGTGTTGGTAATGAAGGAGGAGCTGAAGGAGTTTTGATTGAGAATATACAAGAATAGGGGGAGAATCAACTCATTGCAACACCAACAATAGCACCCTTAGCCACACCACCTCACTCACCATTACCAACCCTAACCCAATCCCCACCTCACTCACCACCACCAACCCTAACCCAATCCCCACTTCAAACACCACCAACCACACCTCTAGCCACACCACTAGAAACACCACCTTACCCACGATCACCACCTCAAACACCACCACCCTATCCAAAATCCCACCTGAAACCATAAACCTTAGCCCACCTCACAACATTACCCAAATCTTTAACCAAGAACAAACCCAGCCTACCCATGAACCAAATATTCCAGACCCTCTTCCCACAAACTTACAAACCTTCCCATACACACCAATTACATCCCCAACATATTCACAAACCACAGAGGAACCCTTTCAACCTACATTCACTATAAACCCATTACCCTCCACAACTAAAAATATTTTTGATGACCCAACCCTCACACTGATCCACTCCCTCCATAAACCAATCCTTTGCCTGAACCTTTTCCCTTTGACTCATCACCTACTTCCCCTTCCCATGCTTATAATATTTACAGAAGAAATCTTGATTTGATAAGACAAAATTTGGAGTTGAGAGGAGAAAATGCTCATATGAGAACATAAAATGTTGACTTGAAAGCTCAGTTGGCCCAAGCACTATCAAAGTGTCAAACCCTGGAGCAGGAGGTTGAGAAGACCTCAGATGCCCCAAGATAGGGGGGAATATTCCAACTGATGTGGCAACTGGTGCTGATGGTGATAAGGAGATGGTGGATACAGGAGTGAAGGCAGCTGATGATGGTTTAAAAACATTCTAAATGCCTATGGTGATAGTGATGATGAGGAATATAGTGGAGGAATAATGATTTTGAAGAAAATTATAAAGGTGATAGATCTGAAGATGATGATGATATTCAAGGTGATACTGCTGAGAAAGTGGATATCTTGTCCCCACAATTGGAATTGACAGATGAACAAAGGGCAAGTATCCAACAAAGTCTGGATGAGGCTAAAAGGAAGAATCCTTTAGTAATAAAATTGATAATATTTGTTTATGACTTTGAAAGATTGGCTCCTCTATATGATGAGGGGTTGCAAAGAATGATTGATAGAGAGGATTATGAAATAAAGAAAAGGCTTCAAAAGAGAAATGTTGATTCTATGAGATATAGAGAGTACCTGAGAAAACATGGCCTGAATGAGAAAGATCTAAGCAAAATGAGTTTCCATGATTTGGAGAGAGAGTATAACACAACAAGGGAAACTATTCAAAGGGAAGAAAAGGAAAGATTTGCAAAAGAAGAAAGGTTGAAAGAAAAATTGGAAGATTTGAGAAAGAAGTATGAAGGAAAGTGTGATTATATGATTGACAGAGGTATGGCACCTGAACTGGTTAATAGCTTGCCAAAAGAAGTGGTTGAATCTCATTACAAGACTATCAAAGAAAGATCAAGCAAAGAAGGATCAATGAAAGAGAGATGAACCTGAACCCTCTATCAAGAAAAGAAGAATTATGACATTGAGAGAGAAGCAGACAGCTAAAAATGAAAAGAGTGAATTGAATAGAGCTAAAACACAAGATTTTCCTATCCCAGTTGAAGTAAAGCCAGAACCAGATGAACCAAAGATCCATGGAAAATGAGGAAATGATTAGAATCTAGAAAGAGGTGATGGTGAAGAGAAAAGGGATGAATGAAATTTTTTTGATATGTTGGGTGAAGCACAGCTGAAACAGTTGTTCTTTGAACAGAAAGTTGTATGGGAATGAGTATTGTTAGAAGGTGTGAATCCCAAAAGCTTTATTGGTGGAAGATTTGTACCAGCTGGACAGTTGGGTGATAAAAAGATTTTGGAAATGATTGGAAGACTACACTGAGATGGAGGTGAAAACCTAGCTAATCTGGTTAAAATGCCTGCTAAGTTAATTATAGGGATGTATAGAAAAATATTTGGAGTCACAGGGCCCACCAAACCTTTGAAGTCAATTCCAACAAGGCCCTTTGCTTCAAGGAGATACCCCTCAACAACCAGGGGTGAGTCAAGTATACTCAAAGGGTAGAAAGGCCCCAAACTAAAATAGACTTGCCTATGTGTGACAATCGTCAATTTCAGGTTAACTCCGTTAACTCAACTTCGTCAATTCAAACTTAAGATCATTGAATCTATAACGCACACTTCATTACATTTAAACTAGGGTTTAAATGACGCTTAACACTTACTACAGGTGTAGTCTTTCGGGAATGGCACCGAAACGCAAACGAGTTGACGCAAACGATTGATGAATAAACGAAAAACGTCAAAACAGTAATTATGTGATAATTATGTGTTAGACTTATGTGTTATGTGATAACATGGTTATAAACGTTAACTCAAGATGTAAACTAGTTAGTTAAGTTAGAAAAACAACAATTGAAAGTGGAGGGACTTGAGTGTAACTTGTATGTCTATAAATATAACCTTAATCACTTAACCCTAACTTATTATTCTCTTTCTCTCCAAAACCGATCGGAAACCCCACCCTTTGCTCCCTTGGCTGCCGTCCATCAATACACACACATACAACATCAATTCAAGCCCTTGATTGAAGAACTAGGTGCTAGGAAGGTATATTTGATTATCCTATACATTCTTGTTGTTTGATTTTGATGTTTGTTGGGTTAATAACAAACCCTAGCAGCCGATTTTGTGAGTGTGTATAGCTAAAATGATTGTGGTTGATTGAATGATGATTTGATAACTAGATTGAATCTTGTTGCATGTTGATTGTTGTGTCTTTGATTTGAGTTCAAACACAAACCCTAATCAAGTATGTAATATGTAATTGATGTGCATGGATGGTGTTTATGGAGTTTAGAGGATCATATGAATGCATGATAGTTCATAGGTTGTGAATATATTGAGTTTGGATGCAAACAGTTTTTGGACAGAATGTGTATTTGATGTTTAAGTGACTGTAACGAAGTGTAAACATGAAAATCGGTTGAGATTATTGGTACTACAGTAAACTAGGTTGAGTCTAGTTTCTATAAAGTATAAATTTGTAATTTTTGGACAAGTAGAGGTTAACTCTTATGAATTTACAAAAACATTGTACAAAGCTGAGCTGTTAGACCTGCTGTTAGGTTATGTTGTAAATGTTATATCTCATGAACTACGAGACCAATTGGGTTGGTTCAACTTCTGGAAGTTGACTCATTGAGTTAGGAACCTAACCCAAGTGGTCTTGCATTTATTGGATTTTTCGTTTAACGGGAATTGCAAATAACATTCTTTTGCGCATGAATTTGACCGTTATGAGTTTGCTGTAATGATTTGATGATTGTGAGAAAACTATGAGGAATAAAAATGTAATAAAATATGTTCTGGAAACCTAAGACATATGTGCTTCTGTGATGATTTTTGGTAAATTAATTTAGATGCTATGATCAGTGAAATAGTACAATCTTTCTAGTAGGATTTCTGTCTCGGTGAAACTAGCTGCTGAGTTGTGTAACAATGCATGAAACATGATACTTGTTATATAATTGTTATGTTTTGACCAAAATACCCTTGCGGGGAATAATTGCTAATTGATTGCCATGATTTGACCAAATTGCCCTCATGGGGAATAATGGCTAGTTAATTGTTATTTGTTGACCAAAATGCCCTTACGGGGAATAATTGCTAGTAACGTACGTTATGAATACATGACACGTATAAGATTGCTTACACATGTAATGTGTCACAAAAACACTTGTTTAAGTCACCCACGATTCACAAACGAAACACGAAACATGTTATGTGCATAGGTATTATGTGCCGGGTCTAGAGACTCGATAATATTCCGACACTTAGAAAAATCTCTTTGTTGTTTTAGAACGTTAGAGAGAGTTTTTCGGTGACGAGCATCTTGGTGATTTATTTTGGGAAATTCTTCGCAAACAGTGAGTTTCACTTTCTCCTCTTTAAAATGTTTTCAAACGTTTTCACTTGGGGGAGATAACATACTCCACAACGCATTTTAAGATTTTGTTATAAATTATAAATCACTTGTAAAGGCTAAGTGGCAAACGAAACATTTAAAGTCCTACACATCGAACCGGTTAATATTTAGAATAGCGAGTCACTGTTGAGTAGTACTACTGGGTTTGACAAACCCCACCCAACGCTAAACTCGACTGGAGGTCGAGCGGGTGTAATTTTGGCTAACACGTACTATGGTCTGGAGGACCTGGTGACAAGGCACTTAATAAACGAGTCAGCTTCGGTGTCGAACACTTAGTAATACTTGATGTATAGACTAGCTACCTATCGATATATAATTTGACATAATACTATCTGGTAACGCTGTAACGCTGTAACACAAAACGCTGTAACGCAAAAAGCTGTAACGCTGTAACGCAAAACGCTGAACGCAAACGCTAAACGATTTATTTTTATATAACTTGTGAACTCACCAACCTTGTGTTGACACTTTTAGTATGTTATTCTCAGGTAGCCGAGGCGGGCGCGCGGTTTAGGAACATGCATTGCTTGAAAAACTTTTAACTATGCAAACTTACTTTTAACTGTTATCATTGGTTTTAAATCGTCCTGCGTGACGTAACATTGTTTCTATGGTTTTACGCTTCCGCACTTATTTTCATTTAAACGTTTTTATGGTTTGATTATAACTGATGATTCCGATTCTGTTAGTTCACACCCTCTGACGGTAAAACTCCGTTAGTGGATTTTGAGGGTGTGACAGATTGGTATTAGAGCCATTGGTTATAGCGAACTAGAAGCTTCATGCATACTAAACTATGACCGCGACGACCCATTAGTTATAATGATACGCACTACATAGATTTGTGTAGTCTTGTAATCTTATCTCTTTACCTCTTTCACTCATACGCGCGCGCATACACGGCTTACCTGAAGGAATGTCGACGCCGCCATCATCATCATCATCATCCGATCCGATGACTCATGCTCACGGGAAAGAACCGTAGATACCTACCGCATCGCCGCCTCGAGTAGTCCCGGAACTCGAAGCTCCCGCACCGAAGAGGTACCGCCTATCCGGAGGCATATACGAAAACGACGTTAGCTGGGATTGGTACCCTAACATGATCAGACGTATGGTCTATCACGAACAAGTTCCCCCGTTGCCTCACCCGAACCACCCTGCTTATCCCAACACCCTACCACCCATAACCGAACCTGTAGAGCGAGTTCTCGCAGCTGTTGTTTCATGCTTGGAGCGTGACGTGGGTTACATGCGCTATACGAGAGCGAACGTTTCCGGACTGTTAAAAGACGGAACCGAGACTAAGGAGGAGATTGCCCGCATGGCAGCAGCAATGAAGGAAATGCAAGTGATCAACAGATGAAGATTATGAGGAAGATGCAAGCCGAGATGATAGACTTGCAAGAGCAACTCCAGGTAGCAAGGACCCGAACCAAGATAGCTCTAGAGCGTTGCGATGTCTTACAAATGCAACTTGCTCAGAACTCAGCCGAGCCTGAGGCCGAGCCTGAGGCCGAACCTGAAGAAGATCACGAAGAGGAGCCTGAAGAAGACCCCGAAGAGGAGCCTGAAGAGAAACCGGAGGAAGAACCGGCTGAGCCAGAGGCACACTCAGAGGTGTCCCCAGACGATGTGCAAATGTGCAAATCCTTGGATTGGAACTGGCTAATGCTATGAACTGGGAGGAGTTCAAAAACATGATGCGAGATGAGTACTGCCCGAGAGAAGAGATTTCGTAGTTAGAGTCAGAATTCTGGTCACTGAAGATGGTGGGCTCAAAAATTGAAGCCTACACCACCCGTTCTCACGAGTTGGCTGTGATGTGTCCGCGGATGGTGGATCCGCCGAGTAAGAGGATTGAAATGTACCTTGATGGGTTAGCACCACAGATTCAGGGCATGGTGACGTCTTCCAGACCAGCCGCGATTCAACAAGCGATCCGTTTAGCTCACAAACTGACGGATCTGGCTGTGACCCAAGGTGCGTTACCACCGAGGGGTTCAACTACTAAAGCCCGTGACAACCCGAATAATGACAACCACAGCAACAGCAACCCGAGCAGTGGAAAGAGGAAGTTTGACAACACCAGATCCTCGTCCTCGAAACTCCCACCACAACAACACTACCGTAAGCCCGAATTCACTCGGAGCTTTAACAATCAGAGTCACAACAACAACAACAACGGTAGCGGGCAGGTTTTGAGCGGATATGATGGGAGATATCCAATGTGCAATAGGTGCAACTATCATCATGTTGGCCAGTGTGACCGCGTCAAGTGTCAAAGATGCGGAAAGATGGGTCACCAAGCGAAAGAATGTAGAGGAGACCTTGCGGCAAAGGGTGCTCCTAAGCCACCTATGACGACGAAGGGATGTTTTGAGTGTGGGCAGGAAGGTCATTTCAGGAAAGATTGTCCCAAGCTGAAACAGAACGACAACAACGGGGGTAATGGAAGTGGCAGTAATGGTGGAAGCAATGGCAAGGGAAGAGCTTTTGTGATTGGGTAGGATCAAGCCCGCAATGATCCGCACGTGGTGACTGGTAAGTTCCCTGTAAACGATTTTTTTGCTTCTGTTTTGTTTGACACTGGAGCTGATAGGAGTTTTGTGTCGAAAGCCTTTAGTCAACTCTTAGACCTAACTCCAACTCCGTTAGATGCTAAGTTTCTAGTTGAATTAGCTGACGGTAAAACTATAGTAACGACTCATGTACTTGCGGGATGTAAGTTAAAACTGTCCGGTCATGTCTTTGATATCGACCTTATTCCTTTTACGCTTAGTAGTTTCGATGTCGTTGTCGGCATGGACTGATTGCCCGAGAACCGAGCGGAGATTATATGTCACGATAAGATAGTTCACATTACTACCCCCTTCCGGCGAGATCATTTCGGTCCGAGGTGAGAGAAGCGGCATGACCACCAGCATCATTACCCTCATGAAGGCGCAGAAGTACCTACGAAAGGGTCATCCGGCAGTTTTGGCGCAGATCATTGAGAAACCCGCGGAGGAGAAACGAATTGGAGATATACCTGTTGTGCGAGACTTCCCGGAAGTTTTCCCGGAGGATTTGCCCGGACTCCCTCCTGTACGACAAGTCGAGTTCCAAATCGAGTTGACACCTGGTGCAACACCCATAGCACGAGCCCCGTATCGGCTCGCATTGGCGGAACTTCAGGAGTTGTCCACTCAGCTGCAAGATTTGTTGGATAAGGGTTTTATCCGACCTAGCTCATCGCCGTGGGGAGCCCCTGTCTTGTTTGTCCGAAAGAAGGACGGGACTTTCCGCATGTGTATCGACTACCGGGAGTTGAACAAGGTGACGGTCAAGAACCGTTATCCTTTACCTCGAATCGATGATTTGTTTGACCAGCTTCAAGGATCGAGTTATTACTCGAAGATCGATCTACGATCTGGTTATCACCAACTAAGAGTGCGCGAAAAAGGTATTTCAAAGACGGATTTCAGAACACGGTATGGTCACTACGAGTTTTCGGTTATGCCTTTTGGCCTAAACAACGCACCAGCTGTATTTATGGATCTCATGAATCGAGTATGCAAGGCGTACCTCTACAAGTTTGTGATTGTGTTCATTGACGATATTCTCGTCTACTCCAAGAACGAAGCTGACCATGAAGAACACTTAAGGGTAATTCTGGAGTTACTGAAGAAGGAACAACTGTATGCTAAACTCTCGAAATGTGAATTTTGGCTTCGCGAGGTTCACTTTTTAGGACATGTGATCAACGAGAATGGTATCCATGTCGATCCCGGTAAGGTAGAGGCCATCAAAAACTGGGAAGCACCTAAGACTCCGACTGAGGTGCGGCAATTCCTAGGACTAGCCGGCTACTACCGGCGTTTCATCGAGGGATTTTCAAAGATTGCTCAACCCCTCACCGCTTTGACTCACAAAGGCACTAAGTACAATTGGGGTGACGCGCAAGAATCCGCCTTTCAACTTTTGAAAACCAAACTCTGTAGCGCCCCTATTTTAGCCCTCCCCGAGGGAACGGAAAATTTTGAGGTACACTGTGACGCATCTATACAAGGTCTCGGTTGTGTGCTGATGCAACTCGAGAAGGTTATAGCCTACGCCTCTCGACAACTACGGGTTCACGAGAAGAACTACACGACCCATGATTTGGAACTCGGAGCTGTGGTGTTTGCTCTTAAGATATGGAGGCATTACTTGTACGGTACCAAGTTTACCATCTACACCGACCACAAGAGTCTCCAACATATCTACGATCAGAAGGAGCTGAACATGCGACAGCGTCGTTGGGTCGAGCTGCTTAAGGATTATGATTGTGCCATCAAGTACCACCCTGGCAAGGCCAATGTAGTGGCCGACGCCCTCAGCAGAAAAGAAACAGATAAACCCAGACGAGTGCGAGCATTGCAACTCACGATTCATGTCAACTTACCCGATCAGATTCGCGATGCGCAACTTGAAGCTTTGAAAGATGACAATCTTCCGTTGGAACTCATGCGGGGCATGAACAAGCAACTTGAAACCAGACCGGACGGGATCCGATACTTTGAGAACCAGATTTGGGTTCCACGATACGGAGAGTTGAGAACTCTAGTGATGGACGAAGCTCACAAGTCCCGATATTCTATCCACCCTGGCTCAGATAAAATGTACCATGATTTAAAGGCACTTTACTGGTGGCCGAACATGAAAGCCGACATTGCCACCTACGTGAGCAAATGCTTGACTTGTGCCAGAGTCAAAATAGAATACCAGAAACCATCTGGCCTACTGCAACAACCAGAACTCCCAATGTGGAAATGGGAACACATTTCAATGGACTTCATCACGGGTTTACCTATGACACCGACGGGATGCGATACCATCTGGGCGATCGTTGACCGGTTGACTAAGTCTGCACACTTCTTAGCGATTAAGGAATCGGACAAAATGGAAAGATTGACTCGCGTCTACATGAAGGAAGTGCCTGTCTCAATCATTTCTGATCGAGATTCTCGTTTCACTTCGCACTTTTGGAAGTCGCTGCAAAGCGCACTAGGCACCCGTCTCGATATGAGCACAGCATACCATCCTCAGACGGATGGGCAAAGGGAGCGAACTATTCAGACCCTGGAGGATATGTTGCGTGCCTGCGTATTGGATTTCGGAAAAAGTTGGGAACCCCACTTACCCTTGGTAGAGTTTTCGTACAATAACAGCTACCACGCAAGTATTAAGGCAGCGCCGTTTGAAGCGCTGTACAGACGGAAGTACCAATCACCACTCTGCTGGGCAGAGGTGGGTGACAGCCAAATCACTGGTCCGGAACTGGTACTCGAAACTTCGGAAAAGATTGTTCAAATCCGAAATCGCATGGCAGCAGCACGAGATCGCCAAAAGAGTTACGCCGACAAACGCCGAAAACCCCACGAATTTCAAGTGAACGATCGAGTGTTACTCAAAGTCTCACCTTGGAAATGTGTGGTTCGCTTCGGTAAGTGAAACAAACTCAACCCACGGTATGTTGGCCGGTACCGGATAACTGAGCGCATTGGTCCGGTGGCGTACCGACTGGACCTACCAACGGAACTCAGTGGCGTACACAATGTATTCCACGTATCGAATTTGAAGAAATGCTTATCTGATGAAACCCAAGTAGTCCCTTTAGAGGAACTGCAAGTTGATGAACAGTTGCGTTTCATTGAGGAACCAGTCGAGGTTTTGGATTGGGAAACCAAAACGCTCAAGCACCGCAAAATTCCAATCGTTAAGGTTCGTTGGAACTCGAGACGTGGACCGGAGATCACGTGGGAACGCGAGGATCAATTGATGAAAAAGTATCCTCACCTTTTTGAAGGGCTAACCAAACACAGAAAACCGCGAAACTCGGCAAACCGTCAGACATCACCGGAGGTATAAATTAAATTTCGTGACGAAATTTCATTCTACTAGGGGATGATATGACAAACTGAATTTTTTTTTTCTTACTCTTTCAGACACTCATCACGACTTAACTCAAATTTTCGGGACGAAAATTCTTTAACATGGGAATGAGGTGACAATGGTCAATTTCAGGTTAACTCCGTTAACTCAACTTCATCAATTCAAACATAAGATCATTGAATCTATAACGCACACTTCATTACATTTAAACTAGGGTTTAAATGACGCTTAACACTTACTATAGGTGTAGTCTTTCGGGAATGGCACCGAAACGCAAACGAGTTGACGCAAACGATTGATGAATAAACGAAAAACGTCAAAACAGTAATTATGTGATAATTATGTGTTAGACTTATGTGTTATGTGATAACATGGTTATAAACGCTAACTCAAGATGTAAACTAGTTAGTTAAGTTAGAAAAACAACAATTGAAAGTGGAGGGACTTGAGTGTAATTTGTATGTCTATAAATATAACCTTAATCACTTAACCCTAACTTATTATTCTCTTTCTCTCCAAAACCAATCGGAAACCCCACCCTTTGCTCCCTTGGCTGCCGTCCATCAATACACACACATACAACATCAATTCAAGCCCTTGATTGAAGAACTAGGTGCTAGGAAGGTATATTTGATTATCCTATACATTCTTGTTGTTTGATTTTGATGTTTGTTGGGTTAATAACAAACCCTAGCAGCCGATTTTGTGAGTGTGTATAGCTAATATGATTGTGGTTGATTGAATGATGATTTGATAACTAGATTGAATCTTGTTGCATGTTGATTGTTGTGTGTTTGATTTGAGTTCAAACACAAACCCTAATCAAGTATGTAATATGTAATTGATGTGCATGGATGGTGTTTATGGAGTTTAGAGGATCATATGAATGCATGATAGTTCATAGGTTGTGAATATATTGAGTTTGGATGCAAACAGTTTCTGGACAGAATGTGTATTTGATGTTTATGTGACTGTAACAAAGTGTAAACATGAAAATCGGTTGAGATTATTTGTAAAGTATAAACTAGGTTGAGTCTAGTTTCTATAAAGTATAAATTTGTAAATTTTGGACAAGTAGAGGTTAACTCTTATGAATTTACAAAAACATTGTGCAAAGCTGAGCTGTTAGACCTGCTGTTAGGTTATGTTGTAAATGTTATATCTCATGAACTACGAGACCAATTGGGTTGGTTCCACTTCTGGAAGTTGACTCATTGAGTTAGGAACCTAACCCAAGTGGTCTTGCATTTATTGGATTTTTCGTTTAACGGGAATTGTAAATAACATTCTTTTGCGCATGAATTTGACTGTTATGAGTTTGCAGTAATGATTTGATGATTGTGAGAAAACTATGAGGAATAAAAATGTAATAAAATATGTTCTGGAAACCTAAGACATATGTGCTTCTGTGATGATTTTTGGTAAATTAATTGAGATGCTATGATCGGTGAAATAGTACAATCTTTCTAGTAGGATTTCTTTCTCGGTGAAACTAGTAGCTGAGTTGTGTAAAAATACATGAAACATGATACTTGTTATATAATTGTTATGTTTTGACCAAAATACCATTGCGGGGAATAATTGCTAATTGATTGCCATGATTTGACCAAATTGCCCTCATGGGGAATAATGGCTAGTTAATTGTTATTTGTTGACCAAAATGCCCTTACGGGGAATAATTGCTAGTAACGTACGTTATGAATACATGACACGTATATGATTGCATACACTTGTAATGTGTCACAAAAACACTTGTTTAAGTCACCCACGATTCACAAACGAAACACGAAACATGTCATGTGGATAGGTATTATGTGCCGGGTCTAGAGACTCGATAATATTCCGACACTTAGAAAAATCTCTTTGTTGTTTTAGAATGTTAGAGAGAGTTTTTCGGTGACGCGCATCTTGGTGATTTATTTTAAGAAATTCTTCGCAAACAGTGAGTTTCACTTTCCCCTCTTTAAACTGTTTTCAAACGTTTTTCACTTGGGGGAGATAACATACTCCACAAGATTTTGTTATAAATTATATATCACTTGTAAAGGCTAAGTGGCAAACGAAACATTTGAAGTCCTACACATCGAACCGGTTAATATTTAGAATAGCGAGTCACCGTTGAGTAGTACTACTGGGTTTGACAAACCCCACCCAACGCTAAACTCGACTGGAGGTCGAGCGGGTGTAATTTTGGCTAACACGTACCATGGTCTGGAGGACCTGGTGACAAGGCACTAATAAACGAGTCAGCTTCGGTGTCGAACACTTAGTAATACTTGTTGTATAGACTAGCAACCTATCGATATATAATTTGACATAATACTATCTGGTAACGCTGTAACGCTGTAACACAAAACGCTGTAACGCAAAACGCTGTAACGCTGTAACGCAAAACGCTGAACGCAAACGCTAAACGATTTATTTTTATATATCTTGTGAACTCACCAACCTTGTGTTGAAACTTTTAGTATGTTATTCTCAGGTAGCCGAGGCGGGCACGCGGTTTAGGAACATGCATTGCTTGAAAAACTTTTAACTATGCAAACTTACTTTTAACTGTTATCATTGGTTTTAAATCGTCCTGCGTGACGTAACATTGTTTCTATGGTTTTACGCTTCCGCACTTATTTTCATTTAAACGTTTTTATGGTTTGATTATAACTGATGATTCCGATCCTGTTAGTTCACACCCTCTGACGGTAAAACTCCGTTAGTGGATTTTGAGGGTGTGACACTATGACACTCTACTATGACTCTATATCAAATACGTTGAAGGTGATCATGCGGAGCAGACAATTGAGAGAGATCTTTTTCAAAGATAATTTTTCCGAATACAAAAGGGAACAGCTTGAGATTATGGCCAATCTTGACCTATGTGATTATCATGACAGAAACAAGATGGCCGGAAGACAACAGAATGAGTTGTCAAAATATATGAAGAATGAAGCTGAAAAGGGATTCCCTCTGCTCAATCAAAGAAAGAAGTGGGAGCTAACAAAGCATGAGAAGAACAGACGATTAAAACATATGAGGAGCATAAGGAATGCTGAATGTGATTATGCTTCAAAAGTGAGAAACAAAAATCCCTTGTCCAATATGAACACTTGTTTAAGTATGAGAAGGATAATGACTCGTCCAAATCATGAAGTCTTGAAGAATGGTAAAATTGCTGAGATCGACTACAAAGAAAATGAAGGCCACTACATTCTTCGTAACGCTGATGGACTTATATTGGGCATTGTCAGAAATGATGAAGATCTGACATTTATAAGCAATGAAGATTTGATGGACATATTGGAAATGACAATTCGTGAAAACCACCCTCATTATCAAATATTGCCAATCTTCAAGCAAAGAGCAGAAGCAGTGATTGTTGGTAGAAGACAAGTAGCCCATAAGGCAAGAAGATGAAGATTTTTAGAATAGGGTTTGCTTTGTAATGTCTACGGACAGAATTTGAATATGTAATATTTTGACTTTTGTTATGTAATTTGATTTCAATTTGATATGTATTTTGACTAAGTGTATGTAACCTTAGAGGTGTTTTGGGACAACTGAGGTGTTGTAATCTAGGGGGGAGATTGTCGAGTCAAAGATTTGACATGAAATGACTAAATGAATATTGGAATCTTCTCAACACTCCCCAGAAATGGCTAAATATGGAAGTCGAGCACACTTGGACCTCCCAGCAAGGTTTTACTTGTCCTAGCAAGGTATTTTGCCTTTTGGGCAGGGTTATCTTCTTAAAGTCTTCTTTAGTGTCAATCCGAGCAGGGTTCACTATGTCTAGCAAGGCTGTTCTTCATATACTAGCAAGGTTTACTTTCCAGTAGACTCTTGACTAACCAAGCTTCTGAAGCCAAGTATTTAGAAGATCTAGCAAGGTATTCTTTAATAAAACAGTGGTCCGAACATGCTTGATGGAAGTTGATGAAGACTTATCTTAAGGACTTCATCGGACAAGGTTCAACTCCGAGCAAGCTACAGTGTTGCCAGCACACTTGGTTTTGCTAATAAGTTATTCTTTAAAAAAGATTTGAAAGGATTTCTGAAGAACAAGTTTGCTCGTTAGATCTTATCGGGCAAAGTCTGCTATGGTCAAGAAGATTGAAGTCTGCTAGGGGAGTATTTTCTAAGGAAAATACTCTAAGTAAAGTCTACCCGGAGAAATGTTCACCAGCACATTTCAAGGATACCAGGTCTACTCATAAAAGACAAAAGGCACAATGCCTACTCGGAGAAGACAAATGACACAAAGTCTACCCGGAAGACTTGTTTTTACACTTAGTATATTTTTAAATATGTAATATGATTATGTACCTATTATTAGGGTTTCTAGGAGTCAGGACAGCTGTCAGATGGTGGCAGGCCTATAAATAGAATAATATAGGGCACGCCTACGATAAGACAGATTTTCCACTTTACACTTTTCAAAAAAGAATCTAATATTCCTGATTAGTACGGATAAACATTCCTTACAATAAAACCCTAATCGATTACATTTGTATAAAACCTTTCTATAAATGGAAATCTTTTGAGTGATTATTTGTGTTTGTTACATTTATTAGTCTTTAAGCAACAATTCTATTTGTTTCTTATTCCTCCGTTTACAAACAGTTAATCTTACCAAAAATAGCAACGTCACCAACCTTCTTGTTGACACATTTATTGTGTGGGCTGCGACATTTATTGTGAGTTTGAGTGATCTATTATCGGGACCAACACTTAGATTCCAGAAATGATCCCATTCCATCTCATAAATCATCCCAACACACCATATCAACCACCAACACACTCCTTAAACCTTGACCAACAAGATACTTCTCTATACCTACCTACCCATAGCCAAACATCTTTAATCCAAACAATCAACCCATTACCTAGCTCAAGTGACCAGATTATTGAAAGCCCACCTCATTAAACTATACCAACACAATTCTCTGAATCTTCTGATTTTAATCCACTTTCCTCAGTTTCATCCCATTATCTATTGAAAAGAAACTTTGATTTGATTATGGAGAATTTTGACCTGAAAACTGAGAATTAAACCTTGAAGGAGAAGAACCAAGACTTGGAATCCCAACAAGAACAGGCTCTATTAAAGATTTGAACCCAGGTGGCTGAGGTAGAGAAGACCTAAGATGCACCAAAACAGGTGGAGAATCTACTTGTTACTAGTTTGATCATTGATGAGACTGATTCTCTAAAAATACTTGGTGATTTATATGACAGTAGTGAGGAGGATGATGATAGAGAATATGAGGCTAATTCTATGGATATGAATGTTGATGATGAGGTTGATATGAATGAGAATGAGGTGAATGAGGCTGCGGTGAATGATGTGAAGGTAAATAATGATGATATGATTATTGAAAATGTGGTTGAGGAGAGAGTTGAGAATGCAGGAGACAATGATGGGAATGGAAATGGTATGAGTCAAGATGATTATGATCTTGAAATATTGTATGGAGATTTTAACAATATTGAATCTTTAATTGTGAAAGAAAAAGAGAAAGAAGTGGATGACGAGTTGGAGGATTTGATGATAGAGATAGATGAGTTCCCACCCACTGTAGTGAGGGAAATATGACCATCTAGGTTGGAGGATAAGGATGAGGAAAGAAGGAGGATGAAAGGAAAAGCTACGGCTGAGCATGAAAGCCAACTACGGCCATTAAAGAGATAAGAGATAGAATCTAGTGTCCAACTCCTTATTGTTGATGAGTCTGCGGATGAGGGAAGAAGAAGACATGATCAAATTATAAATTAATGGATCCAAAGAGACATTCTAAATAATTACTTGACTGAGAAGGAGATTGAGGAGCCGAGGGTAATGATGGAGGATATTGAATTGAAAAAGAAAATTAGTGAAGAAAAAGGAGAGGTTAAGCAGGAGGTTGTTGAAGGCTTGTTAAAGATGCAACAAACTGAAGAGGCAGACAATGCTCTGGCCTTAGTGATCTATAAATTTCAAACTGAGACTCCCCAACAGACTCCTTCTCAGTCAAGTAATTATTTAATAATATTCGAGGATGAAGGGTAACGAACCCTAATAATATCCGAGGATGACTGGAACCGGACCCTAATAATATCCAAGATGGGTAGGGCGAAATGCTCTTTATAATGATAGTTATGCAAGTACATGTAAGTTAAAGAAAGAAAGTATGAGAGAATGAATGTATGTATATGTGAATGTAAAGTATGTTACATGATTAACTAAAAATCACTCAGCGTAGCTGACTTTTAGTATGCACGCATGTAAATAGGCTAAGGAATGGCTTGAATGAAGACACATGACATTGAACCGAAGAGGCTGGCATCTTTAGAAGAATGTTGTGATTTTGACTTGTTATATTATGTTTAATGACAAAAGTTTGTTTGTTATAAAAAGATCTGAATGATTATGTAATATATTGTTTATATTCCGCAAATAGTTTTAATTAACTCTGACATTTAGAACTGTGTTTATGAGTAAATCCAACGTCCAATGTAGGGCACCTGGACCGGGGCCTTACAAAAGTCAAACGATGGCATAAAGAACTTGAAGAATTTGTCAATGATGTAGGTGACATCTAGGTTTAGAGAGATGGTGGCTGATGTTATAGTAGCTTTAAGGGTTTATGGCATGTCTTGACTAAATATTAAGGGTTAAATCTTGTTTATTAGGTAAACAACTTGATTAGGAAACGCAATAAAGAATTGATGACGAAATCAGGTCTAATAACATAAAGATTTCAGCTATAATAACAAGAAAACGAACTTGGACATGTTATAACAGTCATATGACTTAACTTGGACCTAAAGTTTCGGGATTTGGGTCAAAATATGCATAATTTAGCACTAAAAACGAATAAACGAGTCAAAACGAAACAAATATGACATCTGCTAAGAGCTATGCATAGGACTAGACTTGGTCCTACGCGCAGCGTGGGGTGGTGTATATCACGACTTTTCCCCTTTATCACTTTTAGTCCTTGAACTTCTAAAAATGTTATTTTAAGTCAAAATAAGCCGTTTTTATGGTTTCTAATAGTTGTTTGACGAGTTTAAAAGTTATGAGGATATAAATTAAGTTAAACCAAGTTAGATACTATAGATTAATATGAAAGATTCGGATTATATTCCCGAGTCGGGTAAACGCAACCGAATACAAATATGAAAACTCCGAAATGTTACATGGCCTTACTGTTTCAACCCTTGTTTGGATGTTTTATCATTAGTTTTTGAGTTTGAAACTTTATATCTTTTAAATACTAATTTAGTGTTTGGTATGGCGGAATGAGAGGCTGAATGAAATGAACCAATGTGAGGGAATGAAAAAAATGGTATTTGGTTGGCCAATAAACTGGAATCACCCATTGTCTCATCCATTTGTGACAAAACGAGGTATACCTTATTCCTTACGTAGCGAGTAAACGATAAATCGGTTAATTCGTAGCGATTAAACGAGTAACCGACTGATACTGATTATGATGTGTATATACAATGAGGGGTCATATATGAGTTGAATATATATTATAGTGGCTAACATATTTATAATTAGGCCCCAGCACGTATAAAACCGTTTTAAACGAAAAAAGTTTCGTTTAACAATACGCTATGACTTTAGATGCAATCGTTAACATCAAAACGACCATTGTAGCATCCATCAAGCCGAAAAAGACTTATGGAACACTTATATAAGATGTTTTAAGCAATTGTTGAACATATTTTGGATTTTTACAACGAGTCAGTACGTTTTTCTTATTCTACAAAAATAGGCTGAAAAACACTCGTTTTCGCGTTGTTTTAACATCCGACCTAGTTTTCTTGCAAAAAAAACAAACCCGAATTTTATTTTGGACCGAGTTTATACTTGACATGAATATCGAGGCATTAATGGGTCAAAAGAGAGGCCTAATGGGGCCCCCTTTGGGCCGACTGCAAATATGGGCTGGGACCCCTTTGAAAAAGCTTGTTAAGTAAGCCACCTTACTTAGATATTTTGCACACAAATATCAAACCACATAGACATTCAGCTGACTTCTTCATCTTGAAGCCCAAAAACCCTAAAGGTAACATCAATTTCTCAGGATTTTCATTCTTAATTAATATGATTTAAACATAGAAAATTAGGTTTTGATTAGTATTAAACATGTTTAACCATCCAAACACCGTAAAAATCAACTAAAATCATGTTTTGATGTTAAACATGTTTACAAGTCAGAACCATATGGATTTTTATCCAAAAACACGGATTAGAACGTTAATATAACGTTTTTACGATTTAAAACCTTTATTTGAAACCCTAATTAACAATGAATGATTTATGCTCGGTTTTGTGTTATATGAAATGTAGATACACTTACTTTGTGACCGAAGACCCGGAGAGTCGATAAAACCACAAAAACTATCAAAACCCGACAAGGTAATTATCGTATTACTCGTTTAGGGGTTGTTTAGTATTAAGTTGTGATGTGTTTGTTTTTAGTTTGTGAAACTTTCAGGGACATTAGGGATCACATAAGCGAGTCCATGTTCAAATTTGGTAACTTTTCGATAAATGGAGAATATTTAGCGAATTTATTACCGTTTATTAGCGTTTATTTGGGAAAAATAGTTAACTTCATGAAAAGTTATGAAATTTTGTTTGAGACTTAGAAATGTTATGTTAAGATCACTGGAAAATTTTGGGATCATTTGGAGATGTCTATGTGCAGTTTGTACATTTGCGTTTTTATCGAGTTTTAATAGCCAAAAAATGCACAAAAGGGTACTTTGTCCAAAGAATTAGGTTCTCGAAAATTTACAGGGGTTGTGTTATGATATTATAACCACTTAGAAAATTTGTCGGATTTTTCGGGAACTGTTTGGCATAAACGGAGTATTTATAGGTTAATTATAGCACATACAGAGAATTTTTATAAATAAGTAGTTGAGTATAAATTTCTGAAAATATTTGTTTATAAAATTCTACATATTTTACTTTATTTTTACAAAAACTTCTCATAATTTATATGTAAATACATAATTAGTTATTATTTGAAGATTTAAATTATATATGTTTTAACGAAACCGGCAGTTTTGTTTTTAACGAACTGACTAGTATGTCAAAACATCGAAACTGGTCAAATATCATAGTTTTGGATGAAATTGATAAAAACGATTTTTTTTCGAGATATTCAGACATTTTGGGTGAATTGTACGTGGTTTGTATAATCAAACCCGAATTAAAACGGAAACGAACCATGCGATCAATCCGGATAACGAAACTTTAAACTTCTGTAATAAATCAAATCATTTTATCAAACATTATGTTTACTTAAGGTTGTGTGATCATACCTATTTCCAAAACGCATAAACGATCAACTTGGCTAGGCACGAAAAACAATGCAACTGAGCCAAATCTGGTTTTAAACATTTCATAATGTAGAACGTCACAATCTAACACTACTAGCTTGTTCTAGGCGTAACAGCTATACCCAGACTAGTTATACAACCCGATTTAGTTTAAAGACTATACAAGTGTTAACCGTACTATACCGATTATTGGATACGAGCTATACTCGAGGCATTATACCTAGTACACGTGTAATCGATCACTACTACGATAAGGTGAGTTTCATGATCCCACTTTCTAAACTATTTTACGAACTTTTGGGGTGGAAAGCGTGTTTACATATACGTATATACTTGAAACTTGTGATGATGTGAATTATCTAAGTACTAACACTTTAAAGTCCCCACAAACACAAGTGATTAACTTCGCGCCAGTGACGTGTGGATAGTACTATCGGTTTGACAAACCCAACTGACAGGGCGGGAGGGGTATGCCGGAACATGTTAACCCAGTTGCACATTGTCATTTAATCTTATTACATTTTGCTTTGTGGTGTTAGACATAGTACATACTTGGGGCAAAGTGGTTGTTAAATGCCAACGGGAGTGCATGGGCAAGGGTGGCCTTGTGTTTCACTTGTGGCTTAGTATAAAAACTTCATACACATACATACATACATACATACATACATACATACATATTGTGAACTTTATGAACTCGTATACTGATTTTCATTTGTACTCGTGAAACTTGACACTCACCAACTAGATGTAGTTGACCCGTTTTAACATGCTTTTCAGGTGAGCCAAAGTCGGAATGATTACTACGTGCTCGATGTTAAAATCTGAAGTTGACTCGCTGTAAATAGATGCAACTACATAGTAATGAATAAGAAGCCGAGAACTGGTTATGTGTTTTTCACTTAGTTTGTAAACTAAGTACCAACCAATGTAGTTTGATGTAAACTAGTTTGTTGAATTTCTTTATTAACAATGTGGTTGATACCAGATTTATCTGTTACATTCTCGTATTACGCTTCTGCAACTACCTAGCCGGGGTGTGACAGAAGTTGGTATCAGAGCCATTGGTTATAAAGAATTAGGATGTCCCTTAGGATACCCTAATATAACCATAGGATCGATTAGCTCTGTGAATAAAATTATATTAAATAATATATACCGATGAGTCTCGGGATGAACTCTAATGGGCAAGTGGGTTATTATGGTCCGCAACGTAATAACGGACTTGCTTGTACGTAGGAATTTGGGAAGAAGTCGTTGAACAATCTAATGGGTAAAATCAGCAACATATTTGTAAAACATATAATATTAAATAAATATATATGTATATAAATGATTATCTGTGTGTATGTGTATAAATACCTGCATGTATTTTATTATGATTAATATTATTGAAAAATATTATTCTTGTTACTAACCCTTGTGCAAAAACATGTCAAGAACTACTGATCGCCTATCACTAGGAGCACCGGTACTACATGAGGAAGACGAAGACCCAGAAGAGGAAACCGAGGAAGATCCAGAAGAAGATGAGATGAATGATATTTTAGGGAATGTTGTGGTCCCGCACGAGGTACCTTCAGATCAACCCGACCTATCGGGATATTGTTGTGACACCTATAGCCCTAAGGAATCCCCTGGGAATGATGTAGGAGAGGGAGCCACTAGTTCCTACCAGACCCCAGTAAGATCCCCTACACCTCCTGTACACCATGTTTCACCACCCACTCTTACACAGGACCCACCAGACCACTCGCATTTCTGTACACCCACCTGAGCACACCCTTTCCTCACCCTGTTCAACTTATCATAGTGGAGAGACTTCACGAGTACAGGTCACCGAGAAACCTGTCCCTGCCTGGGGTGTACCAATCCCAATCCAGGAACCACCTCCCATATCTGACACCGATTGGTTAAGAGTGTTAGCCGACCAAGTGTTAGACCACGCAACATCAATGAACGATCTTATCCACTTCAGACAAGAAACCCGAGTAGAAGTTTGGTACCTCCGTCAAATCATGAGAGATGTGTGGAGATCGAACGCTGGTTCCTGATAGCGTTTGGATTAGGTGGAATCTCATCTGTGGATTGATAGGGCGATCATTGTAGCTTTAATAGCTGTTATTGCATGGTTGGTATATCTTGTACGTATGAATAAGTAGAACACTAGTAGTATAGCTGGTTGTATATAGTGTTTTGATATCCCATGCAGCATTTTGTAGCTGCATGTTGGGCTGACTTGGGGAAACGGTAATACAAACGTGTTCTTTGGCATAGTTGTATGTTTGTGATTTGTAATATCGTGATACTATGCTTTTTAGGGGAAACGGTATTGTTTATTATATATTTGGTTATTGTTATAGAATGGCCCCGAAGAAAGCTAACTCTTTATCTGCGACGGAAGTGGCCGCAATGATTGCTCGTCAACTACATGCAGTGATACCAACAATTGTAGCACAAGTCACTGCAAGCATACGTGCCAACAATATTGTTAATGAACCCTCGAGCACCACTACGGCCACTTCTAATATACCTCCGCCGGATACTAATGTAGCCCCGAGTGTTACTACCCCGCTGACTACTGAAAACGTTACAAAAAATAATAATTCTCGACCGACTGTTAATGTTGTTGGGAACCCTGAACCCGTTTTGAACACCAGTAATGTCATGAATTCAACTCCCATCCCGACTACGTACAAAACTAAAAACCTTAATGCTCAACCAAATACCGGTAACAATCGTAATATCTAGAAACCCCCAGGTCATGAATATTCGTTTAAACAATTCAAATCGTGTAACCCGACTGAATTCAAAGGAATTGAAGGACCTAACGGATTAGTGAAATGGATTTAGAAGACCGAGTTCGTAATTAACATTAGTGAATGTCCACCAAACCGTATAGTCAGATTCGTTACCATTATGTTTCTGGATCATGCTTTGATGTGGTGGAACATAGTGGTTCAAATAAGAGGACAAGATGCTCTAAACTGTATGTCATGGGCCGAACTCAAAACTCTTTTACTAGAACATTTTTGCCAAAAAAAGTGAAATTCAAAGGTTTGAACATGAGTTGTGGAACTTGGAAATGAAGGGTGCAGATCACGTGGGATATACTAACCGTTTTAATGAACTTTCTCCCTTAGTACCATGGTTAGTTACTCCGGAAGCTAAACGTATCGAACGCTATTTTTGGAGATTAACCAATGCTGTAAGGAGTATAGTTAACTCGGTAGCTCACCCAACATTGGAAATTGTTGTATCTCAGGCAGGTGTAGTTAATTTTGACCTTATGAGGAGTGGAGTGATAAGGATTCCAGGAGAAACATCAAGTTTAAAACTACCTGATTATGGGACTAGGACGCAAGGGAACCCTCAAAATAAACGAGCACGTCCGATTACCCGAAACTATTCCATGACCAATTCGAATGTGAAACAAGAAACATATAAAGGGACGGTACAAAAGTGTGGTAATGTAATCTTCATCATGTCGGTGACTGGAAATCGTTAATACTTCATAAGTGTGGAAGGACTGGACATTACGCCCCCAACTATAAAACTACCACTAGTAATGTAAACCGACCACTAATAATGTAAACCGACCACAACAGCCAACCCAACTACCTCGATCTCAATCAACTCGACAACAATTCAATCAACAAACCCACTTACCATGAACCTTCGTATCTGCTACAAATGTGGTAGTGCGAAACACTATCGGAGATACTGCCCCAAGCTGATTCAGGGTGCAGTAAGAACACAGACACAAGCACAAGCATCAACTTCCAACATAGCTAGGGGACACGCTTTTGTAATGGGATCGGATGAAGCGCATCATGATCCGAACGTGGTAACAGGTACATTCTTAGTTTTCGGTTAGTATGCTTCAGTTTTGTTTGATACGGGAGCCGATAGAAGTTTTGTTTCAGTTAACTTTTTACCCTTAGAAAAAATGCCAGTTAGTGAGCTAACAAAACCATACATTATAGAACTCCCTAACGGTAAGTCTATACTTGTTAACCGAATAGTCCAAAACTGTTCCCTTATCCTAAACGACCACCTTTTTTTTTATTGATTTACTTCTAGTGGAATTATGAAGTTTCGATGTTATAATCGGTATGCACTGGCTGTCTAAGCATCAGGCTGAAATCTTTTGTAAAGATAAGACTGTTAGGATACCCCTTTCTAATGATGAGGTAATGATCGTTCAAGGAGAGAAATATGGTACTATGTTGCCTCTCGTATCCCAACTTAAGGCACTAAAGTATTTGCGCCAAGGTTGAACATTATACTTGGCAAGTGTAACAGCTAAGGACCCCGATAAAAAATAATTAGAAGACATCCCAGTGGTACGCACATATTCAGATATATTTCCCGATGAGTTGCCTGGTTTACCACCAACCCGACAAGTCAAATTCCGTATTGACCTAATACCAGGAGCAGCTCCATTGCTAAAACACCTTACTGACTTGCACCTTCTGGAATGCAAGAACTGTCCAACCAATGGCAAGATTTACAAGATAGGGGCTTTATACGACCTAGTTATTCACCATGGGGAGCACTGTTGTTATTTGTGAAAAAGAAAGACGGAATTTTTCGGATGTGTATTGATTACCGGGAGTTAAATAAAGTAACTATCAAGAGCATATACCCATTACCTCGAATAGATGACTTGTTTGATCAACTTCAGGGAGAAAAGTATTTTTTGAAATCGATCTCAGATCAAGTTATCATGAAGTAAGAATTCCAGAGGATGATATCCCAAAAACAGCCTTGCGAAATCGGTATGGTTACTATGAATTTTTTGTTATGCTGTTTGGATTGACCAATGCACCTGCAATATTTATGGATCTCATGAACCGAGTTTGCAATTGATGACATCTTGATTAATTCGAAAAGTAAGGAGGAACATGAACAACATCTGCGAGTAATCTTGGAATTATTGAGGCGAGAAAAGTTATACGCCAAATTGTCCAAATGTGAATTCTAGTTACAAGAAGTACAACTTTTAGGACAAATTGTGAATCAACAAGGAATCCAAGTAGACCCCAGTAAAATTGAGGCTATTAAAAATTGGCAAGTACCTAAATCACCAAAAGAAATTCGCCAATTTTTGGGATTAGCCGGGTATTAACGACGATTTGTTGAAAACTTTTCAAGAATTGCCCAACCTTTAACCCTCCTAACTCAGAAAGATCGAACATATGACTGGGGAGAAGAACAAGAAATTTCCTTCCAAATGTTAAAACAAAATTTATGTGAAGCTCCAATATTAAATCTCCCAGATGGAACCGGTGACTTGGTAGTCTATTGTGACGCATCTCGTAAAGGTTTAGGATGCGTACTGATGCAACGGAAGAAATTAATAGCATATGCCTCCCGTCAATTAAAAGTACATGAGAAGAACTATACAACTCATGATCTGGAATTGGGAGCAGTTATTTTTGCATTGAAAATCTGGAGAAACTACTTGTACGACACCAAATGTACTATTTATACGGACCACAAAAGCCTACAACATATATTCGATCAGAAAGAGCTGAACATGAGGCAAAGAAGATGGGTGGAACTGTTAATGACTATGATTGTAAAATTAAATACCATCCGGGTAAGGCCAATATAGTAGCTGATGAATTAAGTCAGAAGGAACGAATTAAACCCTTAAGCATACGGGCACTTGGAATGATTGTTCAGAATAGCCTTATCGAACGAATTCATGTTGCACAATACAAAGCTTTAAATAAGATCAATTAGAAAAGGAAGAATTTCACGGGAACGGAAAGAATTTTGAAAGAAAAATTGGTGAAATATATTACTTCAAAAATCGTGTATGGATTACGACTTTTCATGATCTTCGAGAATTTATTCTTGATGAAGTGCACAAGTCCAAATATTCTATTCATCCAGGTACTGATAAAATGTA
The DNA here is from genome assembly GCF_021521415.1 of Bidens hawaiensis. Lineage (NCBI taxonomy): Eukaryota > Viridiplantae > Streptophyta > Magnoliopsida > Asterales > Asteraceae > Bidens > Bidens hawaiensis. The sequence continues at coordinate 2,611,615 of NW_027491180.1, forward strand.
TAAAGACGTTAAAGAGTTTTAGTGGTGGCCTGGTATGAAGAAGGATATAGCCACATATGTAAGTAAATGCGTAACTTGTGTTCGTGTTAAGGCCGAATACCAAAAGCCTTCGGGAATGTTACAAAAACCTGAAATCCCACAATGGAAATGGGAACAAATTACCATGGATTTCGTAACACACCTTCCCAAAACCTTCCGAGGACATAATGTAATTTGGGTTATTAGTCGGCCCCACAGAATAACGATCACTACACACCTGTCGCAATCCACACCGTGAGGTGTTGACAAGACAGGTTAACGACTTGCTATTTAGGGTAATAAACGAAATCACTAACACAATATATATGTTGCTTGAAAATACTAAAGTAAACAAACACAGACTGTTACTCAAAGATTTCCATTTATAGAAAGATTATTACAAACGGGAATCAATCAGGGTTAACAGAAATGGAATGTTTTTGTCAGGACGTAATAAAGAACAACCATCACAATTAATATTTAGGAATAATATCGGCTGTCTTAATCGTATCTATCTTTTCATGTCGGTTGTCCGTCCTTTTTAGGCGTGCCCTAGTTATTCTATTTATAGGCCTACCTGACAACTGTCATTCCTTTTAGAAACCCTAATTAATGACACATACTTAGTAAACCAAATTAAAAAAGATTCTAAGTGCAAAATGGGTCTTCAGGTAAGCTTTGCAGCTTTTATCTTCTTCGAGCAGACCTGGTAACCAAAGTGTGCTGGGGAACAGTTCTACAGTTATACTTTACTTAGAATATTTTCCAAATAAAATATTCACCTAGCAGACTTCAATCTTCTTGACCATAGAAAACTTTCCCCGATATGATCCTATGAGCAAACTTGTTCTTCAAAGATCCCTTCAACTCTTGTTAATGAATAAATTATTGAGCAAACACAAGTGTGCTGTTAAACCTGTAGACTTATGCTGGTAGCACTGTAGCTTGCTCAGAGTTGAACCATGCCCGACAAAGTCCTTCAGATAATTCCTTATCAAGTTTCCTCAAGCATACTCGGACCACTGTTTATTAAAGAATAACCTTGCTAGATCTTCCAAAATACTTGGCTTCAAAAGCTTGGTTTAGCCAAGAGCTTCCTGGGAAGCAAACCTTGCTTGGCTTTGATGAACAACCTTGCTAGACATAGTGAACCCTGCTCGGATTGACACTAAAGAAGACTTCAATAAGATAACCTTGCCCGGAAGGCAAAATACCTTGCTAGACTTAAGTAAAAGCTTGCTCGGAAGTCCAAGTGTGCCCGATATCCATACTTAGCCATTATCAGGGAGGTTGAGAAGATTCCAATCTTCCTTTAAGCATTTTCTCATCCTAACAATCTCCCCCCTAGATTGGAACACCTTCAACTGTACCAAAACACTTCTATGGTTACATACACTTAGTCCAAAATACAAATCAAATTCAAAAGTCAAATAACATAAAAAGATTACAACTCATAATTTTGTCACAAGGACATTTCAAATCAATATTATACTAAGTTGCATCTTCATCTTCTGGAGCACTTGATTTCAGCCTTCTTTTGCTGAAATAGAGAAATCTCCCTATGGTGTGGATATTGAGGAGACAGGTTCCATTTAACTATATCCTCAAGATTCTCAACACGAAGAAGCTCTAAATCAGATTCACTTGAGATAATGTGCCTTATCGTGTCATTTGTGTTTCTCATCAGAAACCTTCCATTTCTATCATCATAAAGTATGTTTTCAATATTGTTGCAGTCTTTGATAAAATAAAACATGGTTGGCTTGTTGAACTTGCAAAAAGTAGGTTCTCAATCACTGATCCATTTCCGTTTGATCTTTTTAACCAGTTCAGACAGGGAAATCCCAATTTTGCTTGTTCCTTCAAATATTTCAAAAGTTCAAGCTGTTGAGCACTGGTAGACCTATGTCTTACTTGATAATCAGATATGTGCAGTGCAGCAATCACAGTTAACTGCTCTAGATTGAACTTTCTAAAGTCAAATTTGGAGTAGATTTTTTCAAGTTCTCCATTTTCCATCAGAAAATTCAGATGTTTAACCCTGGAATCATAGAATAGTCCATCTGGCATGATTGTGCGATTGACTGGTGGTCCTTTGGATTTAGCATATGCTTCAAATTTGACACAAGATAGCTTGACTTCAGATTTCCTAATTATTGATAGACGAGTCATCCTTTTGGGTATTCCTTTGACCTTAACATCAGGCTGTTGAGCACTTCCCTTTTCATGTTTCAAGAGTTTCCCTTTTAGCACTTTGAAGTTGCTCAAGATTTCTTTCCTCATCATATTTTTCACAGAGTCAAGGGAAATCCCATGTTTCACCAGAAATTTTGGTTTCCCACCAGATTTGCACAGAAATTTGTGAAATTTCATTTCTTCTGCTAGTGTCTCTTGCTTTCTCAAATGTTCCATTACTAGATCATTATTCTTGACAGTCTTTTCATTTTCTAAGACCTCTGATATTTTGTCAATCACAATGTCTAGTTTTTCTTTAGCATTTGTTTCTGATTCTTTCTTTTTAATCAGCTTTAGTAATGATACTAGCACTCCATTTGGGATTTCTTCATCATTTAAACATTTTTCAATTACATCTTGTGAGCCATCCTTCTTATTTTCATTGTTTGACTCATCCCTTGATTTCTTCACATCCTCAAACAGTTCTAACATTTTTCTTTGTTCTTCAAATTCCTTATCAGACAACATTTGATTTAGAAGCTCTCTGTCTTGAATTTCTGTCATTCTTTGCTCGTAGACCTTTTTGGCCTTCTAACTTGATTCATCAATGTGCAAGACCTTTTTATTCACCTTTGGAGAATTAAAGATCTGTGAATTATCAGTTTCTAGGGTGATTTCTTTTCCCTTGATCTTCTTTCCTTTATCAACTTGATTCTTTTCTTCTTTTGGAAGGTTATCAGTTTCATAATCCGAATCGTTTTCATTATAAACTGATAATAGATTTAATGAATTACCCCCCTGATTCAATGAGTTCTCCCCCTGTTTTGGTGCAGCTGAGGTCTTCTCAACCTCATACCTTAGGGTTTGAACTTTCTGCAATGCATTCATCAGTTCTTCCTCAAATTCTGATAGATGATTCTTGTAGAATTTGGAATTAATTGGAATTGAGTCCATTTTGATCTACAATTATCAGACATATAAGATAACAATCAGTAAAAGAAAGACTAAGATATTGAAATTTTATTGAGAAAGACGGATAATAAAAATTAAAGACACAAGATGTTTTGATTCAAATCGTCGTCTTTGAACAATATGGATACCTACACACAATCTTTGAATAATATATTTTGAAACAGTAATCCTTTAAATATAGCATATTTCATTAAAGAGACAAATAAATTGTCTGATGTCATGAAACTGACTAGTCATTAAACTACAGGTATATTATTGGTTGAAAAAAAAAGTTTCTGAAAAGGCTTGGGTTATACATACACCATGTTGGTTATTCATACACCAGAGTAGCCTATACGAGCCGTATACGCTCTATACGACTCGTATAGGTACATATTCAAGTCATTTTGAAGCAGAAGTGTCAGATTTTATTCTTTTGTATCGTATAGCCCCTATACAGCTCGTATAGGGCTATATGACTCGTATAGGGTCTATTTGACTCATATAGTTTTTTTTTTCAATTTTAAAATTACATAATATTAAAAATAACACCCGAGTTGGTTAAAAAATAAAAATATACATAACAACCTACGTGCAACATGAGCTTTTCGGGGTAACGAATTTTTAGTTTCATTTATTGGTATAAATGTTTTGGCTTGTGTTAACTCAGCTTTTGAAATATAGCCTTTATAATTTATAATATTATAGTTGTTTAATACCTTATAGACACAAGACAAATCAAATAGAAGTTGTCGGGTGACGCATTATTTAACGTATTTAAATACTTTATCTTCATTTTTTTACTCTAATTGATTACGCTTGTAAAAGAAAAAAATTTTAAAAAAACAAGAAAAATTATAATAATCCATCGCGATAATTAACTAAGCTTAAGCAACCAAAAAAACATGTAATCATAAGGACCAAAACATAATATCCAAAACAAAAGGTCCCAAACATAAAGTTCAAAATACATCAACATCTAAACATCCAAAACGCTTGTAATTGTGCTCGTATGCATCTAGCATGGGAGAATGAATTAACGAGTTCCATAGTTCTTCAAAATATTCCCAGTTTTTATTACCCCGGACAAAACTTTGCTTACAATGCTTTTTAACGTTCTGAGATATGTGCCATCTGAATAGCAATTTGTTGCATTTGGGAATACAACGTTACAAACATTCATCTACGCAAGATCCCTATCTGTCAATATCACACGTGGCATCATGCAATTGTGTAACATCGACTTAAGCCTCGTTAACACCCATGTAAAGTTATCCTCCGTCTCTTTCGATATAAAAGACAACGCAATCGTAATCGTCTTTCTAGTCGAAATTACACCAACAATTTGTACAAGCGGCAACTTGTATTCGTTTGTGTTGTACGTCATGTTAATAATCAACAGGTGAGGGAAAGCACGAAACATCATATAGGACGTAGGATGCATAAAGAATAAAACTTCCATGGCATTGATGGATGAAGTTTTCCGAAAATCGTGGGTGTAACCTTTATCACCCAAAAGTCGGAAAAGAACCTTCATGTGAATTTCTCCTTGGAATATCTCCTTACGTACCTTATATGTTTCGTTATGCATGGTTCGGAGTGAGGATACACTTGTCCCGTCTTCCCCCTGAATAAAACTTAAAATGTCACGTGGCGCCAATTTATTTCGATACATGTTTCTCACAGTAGCTTTCTGATCTTTAGTCAACCTCATAGCGTATGGATGAGCCTCCATATGTTGAGCAAGTTCATGGTTGTGGTCACCATGGCTCACCCGTAATGCCCAACCGTTGTATTCATTGTGGTATTTTCCAACTAATTGAAACGGACAATTAGTTTTTCTTGTACCCGAACGTCTAACTTTCGCGGTTGACTTGTATACTCCACCGCGATCATACAAAAGGAATATTTTTATCACATCCCCCGTGGCGTTGTTCTTCGTTCTTTCGGTGACTACGACGACACCGTTCTTCAGACCTTTTTTTTAGCCCAGTTCATCAATTCATCAAGAGATATAAATGTATGTAATGAAAATTATTTGTTAACAAAGGTAATGTATACAATTGAAAATATAGTTAGAAAAGAATACTTTATGATTTTACTTATCGGTTGAAAAAATGGACATATTGCTTGAATTTTCACCGCCAGCAACTTCATAAATTTCACCACCGGTAGCTTCACAATTTTCATCACCTGGAACTCCATACTTTCCACCTAAAATTACTTTCTTCATAATTATTGTCAAACATCTATGTGAAAAACTCCATTCATTTAAAACTTACAAAAACTAAAACATGATCTAGATAATATGAGAAAAGAGACTAAGAAAGAATAAGAATGATAAAAATTGAAAAACTTACAAGACCTCTTTATATTATATTCACTAGATTATTAAATCCTAATATTACAATTAGTCAAATAACTTTCTATAGAAAATCATAAATCACCAGACAAATCTATCATATTTTAGGCTTGTACCCAAATGTTACAATAAGATATACAACTTTTGGTATTACCTTACAAAGCAACACACAAATCTTACATGGTTTGAGAAAGAAAATCTGATACCTGGTCTATACGGGTCGTATACCTTCTATACGAGTCGTATAGACCAAATAGTAATTAAATATATCTGGTTAAAGTACATGCTGGCATGCTGTATATACGAGTCGTATAGACCCTATACGGGTTGTATAGGTCAGACGGGTTACGTAGGCTATACGAGCTGGAAAATCTATACGGCTCGTATAGACTGCACAAAGCTGCCACACTGACACGTTCGTACACAGGTCAATAAGTTAGGCCTATACGACGCGTATAGGCCCTATACGAGCCGTATAGCCTTATTCCCACACCAGGGCTGGTGTATGCATGGCATAACCCTTCTGAAAAAGTTCTTTTTGATTCTTTCTTTTCTTTTGCACGCTAGGTTTTACATGCATTTTGTCATTTAGTTCATAAATGCTTTCAACCACTAATCAAAATAAAAATAAAAATTGTTACAAAACATGTTTGTCACCAAGTTCATTAGAAAATTTAATTTCATTGTTTGCACATTTCAGAATAGATCAGGTATTATGTAATTAAAAATAAATCTAAGAAAGTAAAGCGAAGGAAGCTTACTCGAAATACAAGATTGCTCGAGAAATAAATCCCAAGACAAGTAATCAAGTATAAATCATCAAATAGGCAACCTTGTTAGGAAACAATTAAGACACCCAAAATAACATCTTAGAAATATTTCTAATTGTCAACCTTGCTCAAATAACTGAACATATCATAAACCTTACCCGAAAAATTTAAAACAGTTAACAAATATTCAGTTAAGTTCTTTCTCATGCTAAAGTGTTCCCGAAAACAATTTAGAAGTGCACAGTGTGCTAGAGTAGACTTTTCTACCCTAAGATATTAAATTATGCTCTATACACAAAGCGTACTTGAAAATATATGAATAAATCATTTTAGCACATATATAATCATCAAGCTTGCCCGGATATCTCAAACAGTTAAACAAAACAACTAAGTTTGCTAGAATTGCCTAAGAATATCAAAGCTTGCTAGGAAATTCGTATTCAACATTGATAAATGTAAAGCTTGCTAGAATAAGTCAAATATCCTATAAAACATCTAAGTTGTACTGGAATAATGCTAACTTGTTAAAGCTTGCTAGAAATATCATAACCAACCATAAAGCTTGCTAGGATGACCTAAAAATCCTATAAAACAACTAAGTTTGTTAGAAAGTTCAGAAATCATCAAGGCTTGCTCGAATCAACATAATCAAACATATTTCAAATTCAAGCCTGCCCGAAAGTGTTAAACTTAAAATAAAACAGTCAAGTCTACTCAAAAGTAAGTAAAACATCAAAGCATGCCCGAAATGAATAAACTTAGACAGAAACATATATGTTTTCCCGATAAGGTTGAAATTCATCAAACCGATAAGGTTGAAATTCATCAAACCTTACTCGACATTACATATTCAAACCTTTCAAAGGTAAAATGCAACTCTTTTTGTCTTAAACCATGTTTCATACAAATTTATCATTCAAAATCAATGGTTAAGAGTGGTGCATTAAGTGATCAAATTTCAGTTATTTTCCTTCATTTTTCTTTTGAAAAGATCTCAACATGGGATCACATTGGTAAAGTTGCCTCTCATTACTTCATTCTCAGCATCATTATGACATATCAGACAGGTTACCAGCAGGTCTAGACATAGCATTATTTTCATTGCCTTGGAGATATGAATTAAGGTTCAAACATATGTGAGGTTGAACGTTGAACTTACATGCCACGCAAGTCGGACTTAGAGGCATTTCATTCGGAATGTTTAAAGGACTTATATGATTTCCTCCACCCCTGTAGTTCTAGAATTAACCCTCATATTTGCATTTTTCATTAAATTTGTGAACACTTATCAACTTTTGGTTGAATAAATATTAAAATAGTGTAGTTCACATTTTTTCATTGTCATTCTCAATAAGATACTTCATTTTAGGTAACCAAATACCAACGGGCTCGTGTATGACTGGGTAATCACTTTTCTGCCTATCATGCGGAAAGATGTGTATTGGAACATGCATAGATAATTATGTATCTCCACATAAAGTTTAGCATTTTCATTATGTTTATATCACCTTTGATTTTACACATCATGGAAAGAAACCGTACATGATAATGACTGTACTAGCTGTCTTTTAAGCCTATTAAATCCATAAGATTAGCATAAATAACCCATGTACTATCATTTCCCATTGGTTGGATCAATTTTCATATTCCAACCTTATAAGATTCTATAAAGCTTGAACTAAGTAATCTTATCCTGTCTTATGACCATTAAATTTGCTCTGTTTTGACAAAAGTGTTTTAAGAATTTTTTTTATAAACTTCATTTGAGTAGCCAATTTTATCACAAAAACACATTTTGACAAAAACATTTGAAACATATTCAAAACACATATTCAAATCTCAATACACATGACATCATCAAAACACGCAGACATCACAAAATGCATAGGCTAGCATATCCTAACAATATCATCATATCAGATAATCCACATAATCAAGATATCAGATAAGCACATTCATATAGATCAAATCAAATATTTATCCTGATAACACACATTCACTGATAATTATCTTAAGAATCAAAGACACCTAAGATACACACATATAGTCATTCAAATCACATATCAGCAAACATTAATCACATATTCACAGATCAATCAAACAAACATTCAACAAGACTTTTAAAAATTCAGTTTGCATAAGAAGCACACATCATCCATCAGACCTCATTAGAGTAGATCATTCCTAAGGCTTTAAGAAGAAAGTTGAATCTGGTTTTATCAAGTGGCTTAGTGAATAGGTCTGCCTAATTGTCACTTGAGTCAACTCTTTTCACTTCAATTAGAACTTTTTCACTACAATCCCTAATAAAATGATGTCTAATTTCAATGTGCTTAGTCTTGGAATGTTGTACAGGATTCTTAACAATAATGATGCAGCAGTATTATCAGTGAAAATAGGGGTGTTTAGAAAATTCAAACCATAATCCAGCATTTGGTTCTGAATCCAGAGAATTTGTGCACAGCAGGCGGATGCAACAATATACTCAGCTTCAGCAATTGGGATGGACATTGTAGTCTGTTTCTTGCACTTCCATGACACCAATCTGTCACCCAAAAATTGACAACCTCCAGAAGTGGACTTTCTGCTCATGTTGCACCCATCATAGTCATTGTCAGTATAGGCAACTAGATCAAAGAAGTGGTTCTTTGGGTACCAAATTCCCAGATCAGGTCTTCCTTTCAAATATCTAAAGATCCTCTTAACAACATTCATGTGAGAGACCTTAGGAATTAATTGGAATCTTGAACAAACACACACAGCAAACATGATGTCTGGCCTTGAAGCATTCAGATACATCAGAGATCCAATCTTTGCTCTGTATATTCATGTTCATCTACTGGCTCCCCCTTCTCATCTGCAATCATTTTCTCATGTATATCCATAGGAGTTGAAGCAGTTTTGAGGTCATGACACTTGAACTTATTCAATATGTCCTGCACATATTTAGACTAGTATACGAAAATTCCATCAGCCTTCTGTTGAACTTGCAACCCAAGAAAGAAGTTTATTTCTCCCACAGAGCTCATGTTGTACTTGGACTTCATCACCTTTTCAAACTCCATACACATTTGTTCATTAGTTGAACCAAAGATAATATCATTAACATATACTTGTAACAACAACAAATCTCTTCTTCTTTTCTTATAAAAGAGGGTCTTGTCAATAAACCATTATCAAGCAGATGGTTTGATAACTCATTATGCCAAGCTCTTGGAGCTTGATGTAATCCATACAAAGATTTGTTTACTCAGAGTCCTCAAATCTTGGTGGTTGAGTCACATACACCTCCTCATCTATTTTTCCATTCAAAATGCAGATTTGACATCCAATTGGAATACTCGTATATTCTTTGAGGAAACATTATCTAAGAAAATTCTTATTTCTTCAAGTCTTGCAACTGGTGCAACGAGTTCCTCAAAGTCAATCCATTGTTCTTGTAAGCATCCCAATGCAACCAGTCTTCCTTTGTTTTTGATCACAGTCCCCCTTTAATCTCTTTCCATTCGGTTCCAATGGTATATCTGTGTCTTGGCTTATCTACAAGTTCCCACACATGTAAATCTCTAAATTGAGCCAACTCCTCTTGCATAGCTTCTACCCAACTATTGTCTTTTAATGCTTGAACAATGTTCTTGGGTTCTATTTGGGATAGAAAGCAAGAGTACAAACAAATGTTTGCAGATTCAAAAGCACTTATTGTACTCTTTCGTTGATGTTTCCAATGATGTTCTCAGGTGGATGATTCTTTTCAACATATGAGGAATAATCACATAAGTAGATATGGTAGATTCAAGATTTGTGTCATTGAGATCAGGTTCAACAATGATCAAATCAGTTGTCGCATCATGAAATTCAGGTGCTTCTTCATTATTCTGTTGTGATGTAGAAGCATCATTGTTTCCCATATTCAAGCTTTCAAACAATTGTTCAAATCTTGCTTCTCTTTTAGCTTGTGTCTGAATTTCATTTTAGTCGCTAGGATCACCCTCATTCAAGACATGATTATCTTGATTCTCTTGGTTACCATTGTCTTGGACCTGTTCTTGATTGAGACCTTGTCTTGATCTTGAACTTGTTCATTTTCAGCAATTGAGGTATCCTTTATGAATCTATATTCAGGTATTTTACTAGCAACCTTGGACCACAACTTGTCCAAATCAATTTTCTTTGAAGAGCCTTCCATATGCACACTGGTTTTGTATAAATTTTCATCAAAGTCCTCAGGATAAATCTTGAAGGACTTGATTAACTTCTCAAGATCAAACAGCCATGTTGCTCCATCAACATTATTGAACTCATTTTCATTAAAAACAACATCGTAAGATTCAGTTACACTCAAATGGTCTTTTACATAGACTCTGTAGGCTTTTGAGTGAGTTGAATATCCAACAAAGAAGCAATCCAAGGATTTTGACTGAAATTTGTTGAGATAATCCTTGGTGTTCAATATTGAACATTTGAATCCTAAAGGCTTGAGAAACTTGATGTAGGGCTTCCTTTTAAACAAAATCTCACAAGGAGTCTTTACTTGAATTTTGTTTAGAAGGACCATATTCTGAACATAGCAAGCAGTATTGATAGCTTCTACCCAAAATGTAACATGCAAGAAAGCATCTGCTAACATGGTCCTTGCAGCTTCAATAAATGTTCTATTCCTTCTTTCTGCAACCCCATTATGTTCAAAAGTTCTAGGAGCAAAGAACTGTTGAATAATTCCCTTTTATTTGCAAAATTCTTCCATAACTCCATTTTTGAACCCAACCCCATTATCACTTCTCATTATCTTCACCCTTGCATCCAACTGGTTCTCAATCCTTGTTACACAGTCTTTAATTAACTCAGCAGCTTCATCTTTTGTACTTAGGAAATAAACCCAAGTAAATCTTAAAAAATCATCTATGATTACCAACCAATACTTGGTACACTCACATGACCAAAAGATCCATATGAAGCATTTCAAGCACTTTATCAATTGAGTTTATGAGCTTTGGTTTGTGAGATGACTTGTGATGCTTACCCTTTTGACAATAAATGCATTTGTCATCAAGTTTGAACTCTCTTGTGGGCAAACCCATGACATGCTCACATTTCACAAGTCTGTTCATGTTCTTTAGGTTGACATGACAAAGCTTTTTGTGCAACAATTTGGATTTATTTTCAGTGGCGTTGGATACAAAACAGGTACCTCCCCTTGAAATGGTATCTTTCATATTCAATTCATAAAAATTTCCATTCCTTGGAGCCATCATCATAATCATATCTGGAGGAATCACAAAGTCAGGTTTGAGAATAAAACAGTGAGTGTCATCAAACCCAACCTTATAACCTTTATCACACATTTGTGAGATGCTCGAAAGGTTACATTGGAATCCTTCCATAAAAAAGACATTATCAAAAGTGACTTTCCAATTGTCAATATTCCTTTGCCTACTATCTTTCCTCCATTCTCATCACTTCCAAATGCAACTGGGCCTTCAAGCTTCTCTTCATAGTTTACTAGTGACCTCTTGTCACATGTCATGTGCTTGGAACATCCACTATCCATATACCATACTACATTGACTGGTGTGGTCTGTCCCTGCACATATCAAAGAAAATGATCAGTTTGACAATGTAATGCAATCTGATTCAACTTGCAAATCATGAGTGACATGGACAAGTGTTGCAATAGAGTTGGGAATAGGCTTAGGATCTTCATAAACTACTTCACAAGTATCAGATTCATCTAATTCATACCCACTGTCAATTGGGCTTTTCACATATTGAATTATGCTTTTGCACTCTTGAACTACATAATCCTTTTCATTTCTTTCATTTATCACATCTGTTCCTCTTGATACTTGAATCTCACTCCTTGGTTTCCATAGAAAACCATGGGATTCAAATCCATGTCTCATAAGAAACTTTTCATCACCATTAAGTTCTCTTGATTTCTTCCTAGAGAACACACTCTTAACATTTTTCTTTCCATCTCTTGGTTATGTTTTCAGAATCATCAGACTTTACTGATCTTGAATCACCTCTTGGAACAATCCTGATAGGTTGTTTTTCCTTTTTCATGACTACTTCAGGTTTGTTGTGAGAATAGTTTCTTTTCACTTGATGTATTGTAGTCCTTTTCATCTTTTCTTCAACTACCACAATAACTTTTTCATTCTTCGCAGCTTTTGAGCTTTCACCTTTTGCTTCCACTTAGTCACACTTCTTCCCTTTGCCCAAGTATTTATCATACTTCTTTTTGTACACACCAAAATCTTGTCCAAACTTGGTTTCATTTGGAATAAAAATTGGTTTGTATGTAAACCTTTAATGGCAGAAATCAGTGTGGTGACCAAACTCATCACATTTCTTGCACCATACTTTTCCTTTCAAACTTTCATGTGACTTTCCTATCTTTAACCTTTTACTTGGTCTAGGTGGTTCAATACCAATGGTCTTCTGAGATTTGAGACCATCAAAGTCAAAAGAAAAAATGTACAAACTCTTCAATCTTGATATCTTTTCTTTCCACCTTTCCTTTCACAAAGATTATTTTCTCCATCTTGATTGGTTCATCATCCAAATTTTCTTTGTATCTTGTCTGTCTCCTCTCATATTCTTCAACAGTTTCAACTTCACCAATATCAAATAATTCCTGATTGGAGAAAACATGATATACAGGAATGAATTGATCAATAGTAAATGTTTCCTTTGGATTCTTTAGGTTATTGATATTGATCTTCCTTAAAACTTCCTTACTTGGTGGCTTTACTGCATTATAAGTGACCTTAGACATTTTTGAACTTTCACAAATGTCAAATGTCAAATGACACATGTTCTCTTCTAATTTTCTCATAAAGTCTTCTCATCTTTGGTGTAATCTTTGGTAACAATGGGATTTTTGATGGTGGACTTGAGTTGCAACTTTCAGCAAAAATTTGATCACTTGAAGCACTCAAGTCATCCACATTTAAACACTCATCATCAAAGTCATCCTCAGAGACTTGAATTCCAACAGATTTCTCTTCTTTCACATCCTCTTTCAACACAAATTCTCCATTTTCACTCACTTAAACCATCTTGTAGTTGTCAATAAATTCATCTTTATCTTGAAAAACATCTCTGAACTCGTTAAGGTATGCCTCCCTTTTTTCTTTATCAACTTTGAAAGAGTAGTTGTTGTTGAATGGAGGAGGGACAACCTTATATTTATCTTTTTCTTTGATTTTATTCAGAATTCCATAGATATTACCTGTTGAGACAAGTTTTTTCAAGAATTTATTTTCTACTTGAAGTGTGCTATTCTTCACCTTCTCCTTAACAGCCATATTTTTCAAATCTTCAAATTTTGTCATATATCTGGACTGTATTATGTAGCTATCCTATCTTTAATATAACAATCACCTTCAAGCTTTCCTATCTTTAATTTAAGAGATTAAATGGTTTCAAGTAATTCAAGTGTGGAGTTTGAATGTATTTTATGTTGAAGATGATCCAACTTCATTTTCTGTTTAAGCCATTAGTGCAACATTTTCTTTGATTATGTCATCAACATGATTACTCCAATCAAAATCACCATCTTGTTGACTAGTAGCCAAAGCAACATTTCCTTAATTTCTGGGCTGATTGTTGTTATTTCTGTTGGTGTTGTTGGGAGTATTTGGAGGGTTTTGATTATTGTTTCTCTGGTAGTTCTGGTTTTGAGGGACACCTACTTGTTGATTGTTCTTTTGTGAATTGTTGTTGTAATTGGGGTTATTGTTGTAGTTATTGTCCTTGTCATAGGTTCTTGACAGGCCTTGCTGGTATTGGTTCTGAAATTGGTTCTGATTTCTTGGCTGATACTACTGACCTTGATTGTTGAATTGCCTAGGCAGTTTGCATTCTCTTGCAAAATGTCCAGGTTGTTGACAACTATAGCATATGGCTTTCGACGTGCCAAACCCAATTCTCTCATTTGGACCTGATACAAGATATCTACCAGTCCTGTTGAATAGCCTCTTGCTTATAAGGCCAACATTGCTGCCTGCCACTTCAAGTCCATTTCCTCCAGATCATCAGCATCAATCTGCTCAAGATCATCTTGAACAACACTGGTATGGATCATGTTCTTGTCAACAAATGCATTATGGGAGTCTGTGAACATTGAAAACAAGGCTTGGTACTCATTTCCTTGACTTCCACTTCCACAAATAAAAGGTGCATGTCCACTTGCCATTGAGGAAGAGTAATCATCAATAAGCTGAACATTAAACCTTGATTGACTAACTTGATTACTTGAGCTACCAACAACAAATCCTCTTGGTGTTTCACCACCATGCTCACTTGAATCTTCAATAATTGGGCTTTGTTGTTGGTTCTTCGTAAACAAATTACCTATTGGAGCAATAAGAACATTTGATACTTGGAAGCAAGGCTTGTATTCCCTTATCATTTCATTTTCTATCATCTCAATTTCCATAGCTTGTAAAAAGCAAATCACATCATCAAGTTTCAATGTGTCATAATTTGGTTTCTGCCTGATAAACTTGCTTGTAGTGTACCATTCCTTTGACAATGAGGACAATAACTTGGTGTTCAAGTCAGAGTCAAACACAACATACTCAGTTGTTCTTATCTCATTCACAATTGCTAAGAACCTCTCTAGCACAGATTTGAGTCTCTCACCATCCTTGTATTTGAACCTGTCAAGTTGCTGCTTCAGCCTCTCCTTCTTGATGTTCTTCAGTTCTGATTTGCCTTCAAACATCTCTAGGATAGCATCATACATGGCCTTTGTAGTCTGATGATGAGCACCTATTGTGAGGATCTCCCAATACAAACCCAATTTCAACATAGCAAGAGCTCTATCATCAACCTTTTTCATTCTTGCTTCAAGAACCTGATTGTTGTTTGTATCATCTGGGGTATAGGGTCTGTTCTTGATTGAGGTCCACATTTCAACATCATTACAGCACACAACAGCTTCAAAGAGCACCTTCCACTTGATGAAATTTTCCTCTCCATACAATATTGAAATCTTGTTAGTAGAGACTTCCTGCTCTTCGTAACCAGACATCGTTTTGTGATTTTTAGAAGGTATTTTGAAAAATAGAGAACAATAGTTGAAAAACTTGACAAACTTTTGAAATCCTCAGATCTGATGTATCTGTTCAAATAAGAGCAAGATCTAAAATAAAAATTCAAACATTAATATAAACGAGAGAAAGAAGACACCAAAAGTTGTAGATCTGGAAGAAAAATGAAGAAACAGAGTTGCTGACGTCACTGGTCAATGAAATATTGCTTTAGCTGACGTCATTCTTCATCTTCAAATCTTCAACAACAAGCAGCAATTGTTCACCCAAATAGCAGGACAAGCTCTGATACCACTTGTCGGTCCCGCAGAATAAAGATCACTACACAACTGTCGCAACCCACACCGTGAGGTGTTGATAAGACAGGTTAACGACTTGCTATTTAGGGTAATAACAAATATCATGTTAACGGCGGAATCACTAACACAATATATATGTTTCTTGAAAATACTAAAGTAAACAAATACATACTGTTACTTAAAAGGTTTCCATTTATAGAAAGATTATTACAAACGGGAATCAATCAGGGTTAACAGAAAGGGAATGTTTTTGTCAGGACGTAATAAAGAACAGCCATCACAATCAGTATTAAGGAATAATATGGTTTTCTTAATCGTATCTATCTTTTCACGTCTGTTGTCCGTCCTTTTTTGGCGTGCCCTAATTATTCTATTTATAGGCCTACCTGACAGCTGTCATTCCTTCTAGAAACCCTAATTAATGATACATATTCAGTAAATCAAATTACAAAAGACTCTTAGTGTAAAACGGGTCTTCGGGTAAGCTTTGCAGCTTTTGTCTTCTTCGAGCAGAACTGGTAACAAATTGTTCTGGGGAATAGTTCTACGGGTAAGCTTTACTTAGAATATTTTCCGATGAAAATATTCACCAAGCAGACTTCAATCTTCTTGACCATGGAAAACTTTTCCCGATTTGATCATATGAGCAAACTTTTTCTTTAGAGATCCCTTCAACTCTTATAAATGAATAACTTATTGAGAAAACACAAGTGTGCTGGTAACACTGTAGACTTGTGCTTGTAGCACTGTAGCTTGCTCGGAGTTGAACCTTGCCCGACAAAGTCCTTAAGATAATTCCTTATCAACTTTCCTCAAGCATACTTGGACCAGTGTTTATTAATGAATAAGCTTGCTAGATCTTCCAAAATACTTGGCTTCAAAAGCTTGGTTTAGCCAAGAACTTGCTGGGAAGTAAACCTTGCTTGGCTTTGAGAACAACCATGCTAGACATAGTAAACCCTGCTCGGATTGACACTAAAGAAGACTTCAAGAAGATAACCTTTCCCGGAAGGAAAAATACCTTGCTAGGCTTAAGTAAAAGCTTGCTCGGAGGCCTAAGTGTGCTGATGTCCATACTTAGCCATTTTAGGGAGGTTGAGAAGATTTCAATCTTCCTTATGCCATTTTCTCATCCTAACATTATTGTAGACCGATTAACCAAATCCGCATACTTCATTCCGATCCGTAACAACTACACTACCGAAAAGCTAGCTCAAATTTACATTGACGAAATTGTATCCCGACAAAGGGTAGCACTTTCAATTATTTTAGACCGAGATAGACACTTTACTTCACGTTTTGGCAAGTCGTTCAAGAAGCTTTGGGGACCTGAAAAGACCTAAGTACTGCTTACCATCCCCAAACAGATTGTCAATCGCAACGAACAATACAAACCTTAAAAGATTTACTTCGTGCTTGTGTACTAGATTTCAAAGGGAACTGAGATCAACACCTCCCGCTCATTGAATTCCCATACAATAACAGTTACCACAGTAGTATACAAGAAGCACCTTATGAAGCATTATACGAGCGTACATGTAGATCGCCACTTTGTTGGACAGAAGTGGGTGATACTCAACTTTCAAGATCCGATGTGATTCAAGAAACAACCGATAAGATTCATAATATCAAACGAAAACTGAAAGCCGCCCGTGACCAACAAAAGAGCTATGCCGATGTTCGTAGAAAACCGTTATATTTTAAAATTGGTGACAAAGTGTTTCTGAAAGTCTCCCCATGGAAAGGTGTTATCAAATTTTGAAAACCGGTAAGTTAGCCCCGAGATACATTGGACGTTTCGAGATTGTTGCAACAATTGGTCCCATAGCTTACCGACTAAAACTACCCTTAGAACTAAGCACTATTCATGATGTTTTTCATGTGTCAAATCTGAAAAAGTGACTGACTGATGAAACAACAATAGTACCATTGGAAGATGTTCAGGAAAATGAAAATTTAAACTTCGTAGAGGAACTGGTGGAAATTGTGGACGGTAAAACCAAACAGTTACGACACAACAAAATCTCATTGGTAAAATTTCGGTGAAACTCACTTGTTCCCTAAAAATAAAACCGTTGACACATCAAATTTTCGGGACGGAATTTCTTAACGAGGGGAGAATGTGACGTTCATGACAAACCGAGATATACCTTATTCCTTACGTAGCTAGTAAACGATAAATCGGTTAATTCGTAGCGATTAAACGAGTAACCGACCGATACTTATTATGACTCGTATATATACTAAGGGGTCATATATGAGTTGAATATATATTATAGTGGCTAACATATTCATAATTAGTCCTCAGTACGTTTAAAACCATTTCAATGAAAAAGGTTTCATTTAACAATACGCTATGACTTTAAAAGCAATCGTTAACATCAAAACAAGCATTGTAGCACCCAAAGTGGACTTTTTCCCCCTTTGTTAAAGCTTGTTAAACAAGCTTTATCATTGGATATTTTCACAAAAAAAAGACATCAAACCAGATCAAGTTCTGCTGTGTTCTTCACCCTTGCAACAAATCCCTAAAGGTAACATCAATTTCTCATAATTGCATGCTTAGTTAACATGATTTAAACAAAGAAAATTAGGTTTTTGATTAGTATTAAACATGTTTAACCATGCACAAACCCTAAAAATCAACAAATATCATGTTTTTATGTTAAAAATGTTTACAAGTCAGAACTATATGGATTTTTGACCAAAAACACGGATTAGAACGTTAATATAACGTTTTTACGGTTTAAAACCTTGATTTGAAACCCTAACCGAAACCCTAAATAACAAGGCTATACTATGGATGATTTATGCTTGGTTTGTGTAATATCATATGTAGATACACTGACTTTGTGACCCAAGACCCGGAGAGTCGACAAAACCACCTAAAACTATCGTAAACCGACAAGGTAATTACCTTATTACCCGTTTAGGTGTTGTTTAGTATTAGATTTTGAAGTTCTTGTTGTTAGTTTGTGAAACTTTATAGGGACATTAGGGATCACTTAAGTGAGTCTTTGTTCAAATTTGGTAATGTTTCTATAAACGGAGAATATTTGGAGAGTTTATTACCGTTTATTAGCGTTTATTTGGGAAAAATAGTTAAACTTCATGAAAAATTATGAATTTTTTTTAAACTAAGAAATGATATGTTAAGATCACTGGCAAAAATTGGGACCATTTGGAGATGTCTAAGTATAGGTTGTGCATTTGCGTTTTTATCGAGTTTTAACAGCCGAAAAATGCATAAAAGGGTATTCTTCTAAAGAATTAGGTTCTGGTAATTTTACAGGGGTTGGGTTATGATATTATGACCACTTAGAAAAATTATAGGATTTTTCAGAAACCGTGTGGCATAAACGGGGTATTTATAGGTTAATTGTAACACATAAAATGATTTTTTATAAATAAATAGTTAAGTATAAAAATTCTGAAAATATTTTTATTAACTTCTATAGACTTTACTTTATTTTTACAAAAAATATCATAATTTATATGTAATTACATAATTAGGTATGATTATTTGAAGATTTAAATTATATATGATTTAACGAAACCGACAGTTTTGTGTTTAACGAACTGACTGGTATGTCAAAACATAAAAAGTGGTCAAATATCATATTTTTAGATGAATTTGATAAAAACGAACTTTTTTCAAGATTTCCGGACATTTGGGGTGAATTGTACGTGTTTTGTATAATTAAACCCGAATGAAAACGGAAACGAACCCTGCGATTAATCCAGATACCTAAACTTTAAACCTCTTTAATAAATCAAATCATTTTATCAAACAGTATGTTTTCTTAAGTTTGTGTGATCATACCTATTTCCGAAACGCATAAACGATCAACTTGGCTAGGCACGAAAAAGATGCAACTGAGTCAAATCTGGTTTTAATCATTTCATAACGTACAACGTCATAATCTAAGACTACTAGAATGTTCTGGGTGTAACAGCTATACCCAGACTAGTTATACAGCCCGATTTAGTTTAAAGACTGTACTAGTGTTAACCGTACTATACCGATTATAGGATACGAGCAATAGTCGAGGCATTATACCTAGTGCGTGTGTAATTGATCTCTACTACGATAAGGTGAGTTTCATGACCTCACTTTCTAAACTGTTTTACGAACTTTTGGGGTGGAAAGCGTGTTTACAAATACGTATATACTTGAAAACTTGTGATGATGTGAATTATCTAAGTATTAACACTTGAAAGTCCCCACAAACACAAGTGATTAACTTCGCGCCGGTGACGTGCGAATAGTACTATCGGTTTGAGAAACCCAACTGGCATGGTTGGAGGGGTATGTCGGAACATGTTAACCCAGTTGCACATTGTCATTTAATCTTATTACATTCTGCTATGTGGTGTTAGACATAGTACATACTTGGGGCAATGTGGCTGTTAAATGCCAACGGGAGTGCATGGGCAAGGGTGGCCATGTGTTTCAGCTCGTTTCAGTTTCACTTGTGGCTTAGTTTAAAAACATCAAACACATACATACATGCATACTGTGAACTTTATGAACTCGTATATTGATTTTCGTTCGTACTCGTGAAACCTGAAACTCACCAACTAGACGTAGTTGACCCGTTTTAACATGCTATTCAGGTTAGCCAAAGTTGGAAGGATTGCTACGTGCTCGGTGTTATAATCTGAAGTTGAATCGCTGTAAATAGATGCAAGTACATAGTAATGATTAAGAAGCTGAGAACTGGTTATGTGTTTTTCTCTTAGTTTGTAAACTTACTACCAACCAATGTAATATAATGTAAATTAGTTTGTTGAATTTCTTTATAAACAATGTGGTTGATACCAGAGTTATCATTTACATTCCCGTATTACGTTTCCACAACTACCAGTCGGGGTGTGACATCACCCTACATCACCTCCAT
Organism: Bidens hawaiensis; assembly: GCF_021521415.1. Lineage (NCBI taxonomy): Eukaryota > Viridiplantae > Streptophyta > Magnoliopsida > Asterales > Asteraceae > Bidens > Bidens hawaiensis. The sequence goes on from NW_027491180.1 coordinate 2,632,150, forward strand.
CACCGTTGCCACCCACCAACGCCAACTACCACCACTGCTTGCCATTACCCACCCACCACAACCAGCCATCACCACCATTGACTGCGATTTACTACCTCCACCACCATCACCTACCCCACAACACTACCATCATCACCCACCATAGCCACGGACAACAACCACGACCATCACCACTAACTACCATTTTTATTTTATTTTTTCTTCTTTTACTTCCAACAAAACCACACAAAATAATGAATCATTCTATTCCCACGGACAACCAAACATAGAAATAGAATGGAAATGATATATTTCAATCATTTTTCCATTCTATTACCTCTTTCAATCAATTCCCTCACCCATTTTGTTACACCATACCAATCAAACCCTTAAACTTTCCTTTAAAAGGATCGTCATATACTTTAGACGTTCAAACACTTGGTTTTAGATTTTGACCAAATCAGTATAGACAAGTCGTTATAAACTTTAGACGACCGTCAAATGTTTAGTTTGAATTTGACTTGAATTGTGCTTTAGACGGCTTGTTACAACAATTAAAGGGTCCGTCTAACTGTGTGGATAAACCCGATATGAGGTAGCCTTTAAATGGGTTGTCAAATCAGTTAGACGGTCCACCGTCAGTATAGATCCGTGTTAGAAAAAGTTTCTTAACCTTTAGACAACCTTTTTTTATCATGATTAACAATACAAACACTTGTAAATCATTTTGATTGATTATATCATGATTTATAACAAGGTTTGATGATTCTAATTACGATCATAGTTTAGCTATGAAGTGCAACGTTTGGTTTACCGAATAAATAAAAAGAATTTATTTAATATATTGGTTAGTAGGTTAGTTATGGACAATCATTTTGATAGATTATATCGTGATTTATACTCATCGTTTGTTTAATTTTTTTAATTTTAAGGAATTAGATTACTATGGTGTACTTTGTCATGATAGGGGATGCTAGGAAGAAAGCATGGCGACAAAGCAGAAAAAAAGAATAAAGTGGAAGAAGTGAGTAAAGAATACAAGGAGAAAACGCAAAACTTGGGCCCTACCATAGCTTATGGTGGCCACCGTAAGCTACAATACACTTTACTCAAGATCACCCACCGTAGTACAGTGGGAAGCTACTGTAATAATTTGATGGCCACCGTAAGCTACAGTAGCCATCGTAGCTTACGGTAGAGTCAGGACGCTGATTTTGTTTTTTGCTTTATAAACAACTTATGGAAGGACCTTTCTTATCCTTTGTTATAGTTCCGAACCAAAACCTCTTGGGGGCTATTTATAGGGTTAACAATATTTTTTGGTGATTTCTAAAGGATGATTGAAGTTATTTATAGGGTTAACAATATTTTTTGATGTTTATATGATCATCCAAACAATGAGTTGCTAATTTTCTTTGTGTTCTTCCCGGATGTAAGGTTTTATTGTGAACGACTATGTTAATATTCTTAAATTTCTATAATAGTAATCTAATCATTCATGCTTAGTTTTATTATAGTGTTTGTGTGATTGCTTGTAGTTTATTAATATTGTTTAATATATGCTACAATCCATACGTTTTTGGTGTCATTCGCAATCGAGATTTAGTGGGAGGGAATTGGGTTGGCTATATTAAATGTTCATCGTGTGATAACCTCGTGTCCTAGTAATCCGAGTACGTGGTCCCTTTTTTGTTGGTATCAAGAATTGATCAAGGAAGATTGGAATATTCTCAACCCCCTCAAGAAATGGCTAAGTATGGAATACGAGCAAAGTTGGCACTTCGAGCAAACCTAGAACTTATTCAAGCAAGGTATCTAACATCGAGCAAGGTTATCTTCTGGAATTCTTTGAGCATACTACACTTCATCAAGCAAAGTGTTAGTTCGAGCATACTACACTTCATCAAGCAAAGTTGTTCTTCTGTCGAGCAATGTTTGTTTCAGAGCAAACCCTTAACTTAATCATACATAAACCAAGTAATTTGGTGGGTTGAGCAAGGTTTCAATAAGAGTGATCTCAATCACACTTGTAGGGAGTTGATGGAATTATACTAAGGACTTCTACGAGCAAGGTTCAACCTATAGCAAGCTACAATGCCACCAGCACACTTAGTTTGCTTGAATAAGTTATCATCAAAAGGTTGAAGGGACCAAGAAGAACAAGTTTGCTCGTAGGATATTATCGAGCAAAGTTTGATATTATCAAGAAGAATGAAGTCTTCTTGAAGAGTATTTTCTCAAGAAAATATTCTAAGTAAAGCTTACTCGGAGAACTGTTCCAGCACACTTATGGATTACAATGTCTGCTCGACAAAGATAAAAGCTTACTCGGAGACCTTTTACACTTGTAATATTTTGAATACATTTAAATATGTTATGTAACAATCATTAGGGTTTCTAGAAGGTGTCAGATGTGCCTATTTAAGGAAAGTTTAGGTCACATTTATGAAAGATAGAGAGCGAAGAATATAGTGATTTGACGGCTGATTAGACTTTCATAACAAACAGAATATCCTTGTACGGAAAGTAGCCTCCACCTTACATTCCACCTTTAAACCCTAGAGATTTTCTTTGTATTTTGTTAGTATCAATGGAAATCTTTTGAGTTACTTGTGTGTTTTGTCATCTTTGTGTTCTTTGAGCAGCATCTTGAATATTATTGATTCCACCTTTAGTATTCATTGGATTTTCACATAAGCATATTCATAACTGTCTTGTCAACATTGAGTTGTTGGTTGCGAGGATGATAGTGATAAATTGATCATGACAAGTGGTATCAGAGCTAAGTTTTGCTCCTGTGAAGACCTATTTGTTGCTGATTGTAGAAGAAGATGATGACGTCAGCTGAGCGCTGTTTCATTAAGCCGTGATGTCAGTTGTTATGTTATTCATTTTTCATATCTACAATCATCTAAAGTTTAAAAGTATTCTAATATCTGATTTACTTTGTTTATTGTTTGTTTTGAGTCTAGATCTTGGTCTAATCCATCTGTTTTCATCAGATTCAAGGACTTTATTTTCGGATCTGAGTATTTTTCAAAGTTTGTTGAACTTTTCAAGTAATTTTCATTTAAAAAATTATTCAAAAATACCAAATATATTTCTAAACAAATGGATGACCAAGAGGTGTTTACTAACTAGATTCCAAGATTGTTAGGTCGAGAAAACTACATCAAGTGGAAAGTCCTATTTAAGGATGTTGTTTGCTAGAGTGACACTAAAATGTGGAACTCCATGAAGAATGATCCATATGTTCCAACTGATGGTGCAAACAACAATCAAGCTATTGAGAGGCAAATGAGGAAAAAGGATGAAAAGGCATTTTCTATTTTAAAGTTGGGTCTTTCAAGGGAAATATTGACAAGTGTGAATCATCATAGAACTGCAAAAGCCATGTATGATGCTCTGGTAGAGATGTTTGAAGTAAACACTGAGTTAAAGAATATCAAGAAAGATAGGCTGAAGCAACAACTTGACAGGTTCAAGTTCAATGAAGGAGAAAGGTTGAAATCAGTGTTGCAGAGGTTTGTAGCAATAGTCAATGAAATCAGAACAACTAATCTTGCTATCACTGATTTTGATCTAACCAAGAAATTGATGTCTTCCTTATCTGGCGAATGGTACATCGCTAGCAAGTTTATTAAAGGCAAGGCAAACTTTCCTTATTTCAATCAAGATGATGTTATCTGTTTTCTACAAGCAACTGAGCATGATATGATTGAAAATCATATATGATAAAAGAAGAGAAACCAAGCTTTCAAGTTGCTAATGCTCTAATTGTCCCAATGGGAAACTTGTTAACCAAGAAACAACAAGTTCCCATCATTGAAGAACCAAGTGAATTCAATTCTGAAAATCAAGAGTGTTTTTGGAAAGCCAATCTGGATAGCAAAGATTTAATATCCAGATGATAGATGATGGTTATATATCTTCAATGGCAAGTGGATATGCTCCATACGTTCCAAGAAACACAAATCAAGGGAATGAAGATAAGGCCTCGTTCTCAATGTTCACTGATCTTACAATGCCTTTGTAGGTAAAAAAATTGATTCATACAAGTGTGGTGCAAGAGGAATCAGAGCAGATTGATGCTGATGATTTGGAAGACATGGATCTTAAATGGCAGGCTGTATGTTAGCTGTGAGGAGCAAGAGACTATATAACAGAACTGGAAGGTCTACATTTTCTACACCAAATGAAAGAATATGATTTGATAAATCCAAGGAAATCTACTATAACTGTTAACAACCTGGTCATTTTGCCAGAGAATGCAACCAACCAAGACAGTTCCAAAACAACAACAACCTTCAAAGAAATCAGTTCCAGTCTAAGAATCAAGCTCAAAGTCAACAACAGAGACAATATTTTAACAACTTTCAATAGCAAATTATTCCTCAACAACAACCTTTTCAGAGAAATCAGCAAATCCCTCCTCAAGCTCCTACCAATCAAAACAGAAATAATGCAACTCAGCCAAGAAACCAAGGGAATGTTTTTGTAGCTCAATAACCACAAGATGGTTTGTTTGATTGATGCAATCATGCTGAGGATATTGAAAAGACAAATGTTGCTTTAAAATCTCTCAAATCTCTCAAATTCTGAATTTCTTGATATAAATAATATTTTGATGAAAGAGATTGGTCAGCTAAAAGATGAATGTTTCAAGAAGCAGGGTATAATTAACGTCTATGAAATGAGTGAAATCACCTATGAAAATCAAATTAACGGTTTAGAAAAAAATTTTATAGACACTTATGAAACGCAATCAAGATACACCACATATATAGAAGGTTTGAAGAAGATGTACCTTGAAGAAAAGATAAAGAACACTCAACTTCAAGTTGAAGTTGATTTTCTAAAAAATCTTGTTTTAACTGGAAACATCTGTGGAAAACTGAAGAAGATTAAAGAAGAAGACAAGTATAATGTTGTTCCACCACCCTTTAATAATAATTATTCATTAAAATTGGACAAGGAGAAAAGAGGATAATATCTTGAACAATTCAAGAAAATTTTTGAAAACAAAGAAGAATTTGTTGAGAATTATAAGACGGGATGAGGAAGAAGAATTTGTATTAAAAATTGTTGAAACAAAAGAGAATAAAGTTGAATAATTTGTTGAAGTTTAAGTTTCAGTGAAACATCAAGAGTACAACGTATCAAGTAAAGATAACTCTAGTTTCTCAAGTGATCAATGCTTAATTTGTAGAAGTATAAAGAGTAAGGGCAAGAAAATAGTAAATTAAGAGAAGAAGATTGCAAGACTACCCAAAATTACTCCAAAAATAAGGAAACACCATGAGCATATGAGAAGAGAACACAAATCTTTTGATATTTGCGGTGGGTCTAAAGGTAAGAAAAATAATGACATTTTAACAAACCAAGGGTAATTCAAGAAATCAAGTATCAAACTCAACATGAAGAATGATGAGAATTTCAAAAGTGAAGATCACTTTCTGTCAATCTATCCAGTGTTCTCCAATCATGAATTATTTGATGAGGGAGATGTGGAAAGCATCTAAGATTATGCCAGAAGATAGATGAGACCAAGAAGTGAAAGGACTGAAAGTTCAATCCAATTGGAAAAGGTAAACTTTGTGAAGAGTTCAGTTGAAAAAGGAGATGAAAAGAATCAACAATTCTTGCCATTTTCAATCAACTTTGATGGCCAAATTACTCATCAAAAGACCATTGGAATTGATCCCCCAACACCAAGTCAATGATTCAAAAGGGGAAACTCTAGTGAAAGTTTCAAAGGTCAAGTATGGTGCAAAATATGTGATGTTTATGGTCATCGCACTGATTTATGTATAAAAAGTTTCTCTCCTGAACCATTTCATGTTCCAAACTATACCAAGTTTGGACAAGATTTGCATTCTACAAGAAGAGATACATTGAGTACTTGAATAAGGGAAAGAGGAAAGTTGATGATGAAGAAAAGAATGTTGAAACACTTAAGAAGAAAGGAATTTTGATTAGAAAGAAATTCAACAGATGTCAATCTATTAAGTCACAAGATTCTGAAAAATCAGTTGATACCGAAACACCAATGGAAAATGAAAGAAAAAGTAAGTTGAAGAAGAAAATCTTCAAAAGAAATCAAGGGAAAGAACTTACTGGTAATGAAAAGTTTCTTATGAAACACGGTTAAGAACCACATGGGTTTTTGTGGAAGCTTATAGTTGAAGCTCCAATGCTAATCATTAAAAGGAAAACTGTAAATGAAGAATGCAAAATCATAATTCCCTACTCTGGAAACTCATGGAAACTCGTTATGAGACTGATGAGTTTTGTGTATTGTTTATGATGATCCAAAATCAATTGCAACTGCTGATGACTTGCAAGCTGAAATAGCTTGTGATTCATCACTTAACTGATCACTTTCTTTTAAATCGCGCAGGAACAATCCACATAAGTGAGTGATGTATGGTAAATGGATAGTGGACGTTCCAGGCACATGACACGTGAAAAGAGATCATTGGTCAACTACGAAGAAAAGTTTGAAGGCCCAGTTGCTTTTGGTAGTTATGAAAATGGAGGGAAGATTGTGGGCAGAGGCATTCTCACTAATGGGAAGGTCTCTTTTGTTAATGTTTTTTCATGTTGAAGGTCTCCAATATAATATTTTGAGCATCTCACAAATGTGTGATAAAGGTTATAAATTTGGATTTGATGAATCTCACTGTTTCATTTTGAAACATGAGTTTGCGATTCCACCTGACATGATAATGATGATGGCACCTAGGAATAGAAACTTATATGAATTAAGAATGAAAGATGTCATTTCTAGAGGTGGAACATGTTTTGTCTCAAAAGCATCTGAAAATGAATCAAAACAATGGCATAGAAAGTTATGTCATGAGAATCTCATCAACATGAACAAACTTGTTAGAGGTCAACATGTTATTGGTTTACCAACAAGAGAGTTCAAGGTAGATGATAAATGCATTTCTTGTCAAAAAGGAAAGCAACATAAATCATCTCACAATACAAAACTCGTATATCAATTAAACAAATACTTGAAATGCTTCATATGGATCTTTTTGGTCCTGTGAGTGTTCCAAGTACTGGCCAAAAGAGGTATTGTTTGGTGATAATAGATGATTATTCAACATTCACATTGGTATACTTTCTAAATTCAAAAGATGGAGTTGCAGAAATAATCAAAGTTGTGTAACTAGGATTGAGAATCAGTTGGATGCAAGGGTTAAGGTTATGAGAAGTGACAATGGCTCTGAGTTCAAGAATGGGATCATGATTGAATTTTGTCAAGCTAAAGAAATTTTTCAACAATTCAGTGCCCCTAGCACTCCTGAAAAGAATGGTGTTGCAGAAAAAAGAAATAGAACTTTAATAGAGGATACAAGGACCATGCTTGCAGATGCTTATTTTCCTGTAACATTCTTGGAAGAGACAACCAACACTGCATGTTATGTTTAGAATAGATTCCTTTTCAACAAAAGACAAAACAACACTCCGAATGAAATTTTGTATAAAAGAAAAACTTACATCAAGTTTCTCAAGCCATTTGGATGCAAATATTCTATGTTAAACACTAAAGATTATTTGAACAAGTTTCAATCAAAATCTTTGGACTGTTTCTTTGTTGGATATTCTTCACACTCAAAGATTTTGATTGAAACTTGTTTAAATAATCTTTAGTGTTTAACAGAGAACATTTGCATCCAAATGGCTTGATTCAAATTTAACTTCTACTCAAATCATTCAAACTTCTTCCGTCCATAGAAATCATCTTGCTGAAAACATCATTGGTGACCTGCATGAAAGAGTGACCAGAAGTACTTCTAAAACTGCAAACATTTGTTTATATTCCTGCTTTCTATCTCAAACAGTACCCAAGAGCATTGTTTAAGCTATAAAGGACTACAGTTGGGGTAGAAGAATTGCAGGAAGAGTTAGCTCTTTCAGAAACCTACAAGTCTGGGAACTATTTGACAAGCCAAGAGGAAAGTGTGCAATTGGCCCCAAGTGGGTTTTCAGAAACAAGAAGAATGAAAGAGGAATAGTAATGAAAAATAAGGAAAGATTAGTTGCACTTGGATGTCTACAAGAAGAAGGGGTGACTTTGAAGAAGTATTTGCACCTGTAGCTAGGTTAGAAGCAATAAGAATCTTCTTGGCCTATGTTGCATCTAAGAATATAAGAGTGTTTCAGTTAAATGTTAAATCTGCTGTAACATAATGGAAATTTCGAGTTAAAAATATCAAATTTCCAAAGTATAGGGACCAAAATTTGTCAAAATCCAAACCTAAGAGTTTAATTTGAAAACTCTTTTTTCCTGACCCATCGCGATACGCGATGGATCAGAAGAGAGACCCATCGCGTATCGCAATGGGTTGTCTGACAGCGAGACGCATGTCCTTCCACGTAGCCACACGTGGCACACCGTTCGCCACGTGGCCACACATGGCACGTCGTATGCCACGTGTCAACATGTGACACACCGTATGCCATGTGGCAACACGTGGCAGAACTATATGGTGACTGGCGAGGGCTACTTCGCGATACGCGTTAGGTGCCCAGGAGACCATCGCGTATCGCGAAGGGTCTCCAGATTTGCCTATAAATAGAAGGCTACGGGTTCATGTCCAACTCACACCAAAATCAGCTCTCTCACTTCTCTCTAACATCTCTCTAAGTTATACAAACCATATCCTCGATCCGTTTCGATGTCCGTGCCATAACTCCTTGATTTCCGTGTTCGTTTCCTCAAAGTTTGTGCCACTCTCCACTAACATACCGACCAACAAGGTGTTTGTATATCTCGACATCAAGATGGTGATTAATCTCTAATGGCATACCAATAAGTGGTGAAGGATTGGTGTTTATTGATTTGCGTGCCAAGGAAGGAACAACGAAAGGAAGGGTTGATCGAGAAGAAAAGAAGGTGAAGCGGCGCTGGAGTGCTGCTCGAATAGTTAGGGTTTTCATAAGCCAACAAAGGTAGGCGTAACGCTAATGAAAATAATAAAATATTATAAAGGCTTAAACCTTAAGTCGAGGTTATACTCGATACCTTTATAAAATAAAACATAACAAAGAAAGGAACAAAAAATAAGATTATGAATATTGGTATATATATATATATGTGTGTGTGTGTGTGTGTGTGTGTGTAAGTATACATATTCTTTGTTATGAAAATATTATTTAAGTAATAATAACTATTCTTAAATAATAAAGAAAAGAAAAGAATATGTTTCTTAGATAAGAAGAAACGTAGGGTTTTATAAATAAACTTACGGTTTATAAATTACTTTTTAACCAAAGGTTTTAAAGTAAAAGTTATTTTAAACTAAATGTTCATCGAGGTAAAGTTTATAAAATAAGACTAAAGGTCTTAAGCCGGATTGTATATCTGACTAACAATTGGTTATACTCGTACTTTAGGTGCGAGATAGCAATGGGAAAGACCCTTTGATGGTGTTTGAAGGCGATCCAAATCAAAAGGTGAATACGCCCCCAACTTTTACAAACTTGTTTTCAAACGAGTCAAACGTGTTATATGAAAAACTATACATGAGACTAAGTGTCTCTAAAACATTTATAAACAAGGGTATTAATACTGGCCTCAGGCTATCGTGTAGGTTTTTCTGGATCCTTTCATATGTGGTGGGCACATCACACCTGGTCACAATTACGCTCGCCTGCGGGGAGTATGACTTTGTGTATACGTATAGGCACTCAACTAGTCGAACGTTGAGGTGTTTGCTGGGGGAACCGAGTATAGAGACTTGAGTTTATGAATTGTATTGTTTTAACTTGATTACTACTAAGCCACATTGGGCCGGGACCTACGTAGTCCCGAGGGGTGATTAAGTAAAGAAAATATTTTTAGCATCAGCATATTCACCAGAATTCGTTGCTGACGTATTTTCTTACATTTTGTAGGTGAACAAGGATGGCACTTGGAGTGGCGAAGTGCTATAGATATCCGATGGCTCGGATCTTTTGTTTATAACTTAATATAATGTTAATGGTGGTTTTGTAAAACTTAAACAAGTAATTCTTAAACATTAAACGGAAAACTTTTATATCCCGTCTTTTTGTAATATAAATATTACACTTTAAATCCACATGTTTATAAGACTTCCGCTAATTAACCATAACTCTGATTATTTACAAATGTGGTACCAACATATGAGTCACACGCCTAGGCCATGGTCTGGGGTGTGACATCTGCTTTCTTAAATGGAAAGATAGAAGAGGAGGTGTATGTCCCTGAACCTCCATGTTTTGAGGATCCTGATTATTCAAATAGAGTATATAAGCTTAAAAAGGTTCTATATGGATTACATCAAGCTCCAAGAGCTTGGTATGATGAGTTGCCTAATCATTTTCTTGCTAATGGTTTTAAAAGGGGAGCCATTGACAAGACCCCCTTCTATAAGAAAAGAGGAAGACTTTGTAAGGTCCCGGTCCCTGTGCCCTACTTTGACGTTGGATTTACTCATAAACACAGTAATAAATATCAGAATGAATTAAAACTTTTGCGGAATAATATTAACAACCTACCATTCATTACATAAGTCTCAGTTTAAAATAATATAAAACATGTCTTTTTAGATCAAACATTAACAACTGAGTCTTCAGATGCCAGCTTCTTTATTCATCTGCCATGTGTCCCCCTTTAGGCCAGCTATCTCATCCTACTTACCAGCGTGCATAATAAAAGTCAGCTGCTGAGTGAGTTCTAGTTAATCAGGAAACATACAATACATTCACATACTTACATATATACGTATCTGAAGGTACATATTACATATTAGAATGTTACCTTTCTTTCAATCGTACATATATACTTTCTTTCTTTCTTTCATACTTTCATACATTAATTCATACATTCTTTAATACCATCATACTTTTATACTTTCATAATACATACATAACTATTTTTACCATTTTAGATATTTGTAGGGTCTGGTCTCTTTTTTCTCTATCTCAGATATTATCAGGGTTTGGTCCCTTTCTTCTCTATCTCAGATATTATTAGGGTATGGTCCCTTTCTTCTCTATCTCATATATTATTAGGGTCTGGTCCCTTCTATCTTATATATTATTAGGGTCTAGTCCCTTATTTCCATACAACCATACATACGTTTCTTTACACGCACATTCTAATATATACATTTATACATATTCTTAATCATTCATATATCATTCATGCATCTTATGTAAAACTCACCTTTCCTGGAAATCGTGCAATATCCGAAGATATTTCACATACCGACAAGCATTCATTCATAACCTCAATCATTATCACATCAATCATATAAGTCATACTGATATAATGCTAAATATTTATGTTTCCTGTGTATATTTTAATTAGTATTTTAATTGTTTATGTTCGTTTTAGCCAAGATTTGTATACTACTAAAATTTTTATGTGTCGTAGGGTTCGGGAGTTGATCGTGATTAAAAAGGGCGAAAAACGAGCCGAAACCGAGATCTGGAACGTGTCAGGAAGGGTCTGAACAAGGAACCGGTCAGACCGGGCCGGTCTAACCAGCCCCCTTGGAAAAGAACGCCGCGCCGCGCCGCGCGGAGGGGTGCTTATAACCCATAGCTGGGTGGATTTTATTTCGTTTTTGCGAGTTGGGCCTTGTTTTGGGTATTTAAACACCTTTAACTTAAAGCTAAACATAACCTGAAAGCCACCAGCCGATTTCGAGAGTTAGTGGAGCTATCTTACGAGTCTTGTGGTGATTTTGAAGGCAATAGAACATCCGGTGAAGAGCTAGACGTTTAAGATCGAAGAATACGGGTTTTATCTCCTTTAATCTTTCGTTCTTTATTATTTCACCATGTTTTCATTATTATTCGTTTTGTTTGATTTAGACTTTAAGATGCTAGGCTAAATTCCATAAACTACCTAGGTCGTGATGAACCTTAGTTCAGTTTGATTTTATTTGGATTTCGTTTCGTTATGGATTTTATTTTCTAAGTAAATTGCTAAGTTTGATTTGATTGATGCGTTTGATTGCTTGGTTTTTTTTACTTGAATTTATTGTTTCACATTGCCCTTGTTGATTGTTTCATAGGATAGGGTTTTGTTAGGTCATTTACTGTGTGTTCTTGACTAGTTTTTTATTGAATTCGAATAAGATCATAGAAACAATAAAATCAATTAAACAAATAAAAGTGAGCTGCTAGTCTAAAAAGCTGTAAGGTGATAAGCTATTAATAGAACTTTGTTTGTCAGGATTGCTAGATTTAGTTCTTCGTAAGGAGTCCGTCTAGATTTGATTGTCAGCTTAGTCTATTAAGTTAATTGAGTCTGCTTGGCTATCTTTGAATTCCGCGCTGTAAGGTAGGTTTTCGTCATAAAAGATACTTAGACATAAGCGATTAAATAACCGTAAGGAAGTTTAATATAAAACTGGTGAGTCTTAAAACTTGTTAGAAATCCATAGGCGTCTTCTTGAAGTTCAAGGGTCCTCTTCGGGTTTTCTGTCATGGGTCTATTGTACGATCCCAGTTCCATAACTTGAGTTTTCCTTTTAATTAGTAACCGTAACTTTGGGGAGTCTAGCCTAGGTAGTTATCTTCATCATCTGAATTAATCAAACTTTCTAAATTGTTTATTAGTTTAAAGTAATTGAGTTTAAGTGTAATTAATTAATTAATTAGTTTAAAGTAATGATTATGTTTTATTATTATTTTATTAATTAGGGTTTGTTTTAATTAGTTTTAATAATTAGTTTAAATTCCCCCTCAAATTTTATTAATAAATAGTCGTGTCTTGTAGTTGAGTCTAATTTGCTAGTTTCATAATTTAAAGAGTCTCGTGGGTTCGATATCCGGACTTACTTAGTTGTACTAGAGTCGACTGGTACACTTGCCGGTTAATAGTTTAAGTTAAGTTTAAGGGTCTAGAGTTTTACTTAGTGTCTAGATTAGTATAATTTTAGTTAATAATTATTTGACTACTTCAAGCACATCAAGTTTTTGAAGCCGTTGCCGTTATTTGCTTTATTTGGACCTAATTGCTACATATGTGCTATTTGTTTTTTTTCGTTTAAGTCGTAGGAGTCTAAGTTAATTTTAGTTTATTTTCGTTTTTAGTTTTAAATTTTATTTTTAGTCTACTTACTTGGTCTATTGCGTTTTCAGGTTTATGCCACATCTTCGTTCGCAAGGACCACCGCTGGTATAACTGGATTTTTTTCCGTTCAAGACCGAGACCAGCTCGTCAGCAGAGAAACCACCATCAGAAGCTACTTCTTCACCAAAATCATCACCGAACAGTTCACCACACCACCAGAAAGTCTGAGAATTCAACCAGACGTTCAAATGGCTGACGACAGGACAATTGATGCTCAAGCCTTCGATGGCTTAACCGGAAAACAGTCATGCATAGTCGTTCCCGCGATCGACAACCCCGACTCGTGGAAAAATCCGTCATACGTCATGAACAACATCGTTCAAACTAATCAATTTCATGGGAACGAGGACGAGGATGCACCGGCTCACATTAACCGACTTTACCGCATTTTGAAAACTTTTAATTTGCAAGGTGCTACTGAAGACGCTATTTTCTTACACCTTTTTCCTTTTTCATATGCTCATCCTTTTTCCTTTTTCACTTGCAGGTAAAGCAGCTCTTTGGTTCGACACTCAGCCGCCTGGCACGTTCACCACTTTGGAAGCACTGCGTTCTGCATTCATCAAGAGATACTTTCCACCGGCTAAAGCGGCTATTCTTCGTGATCAGATTCACTCGTTTCACATGGAGCCAGATGAACAATATTGCCATGCTTGGGAGCGTTTTCATAGTTTGCTTGCCAGTTGTTCATTGAATGGTCTTACACCATGGGCTCTCGTGGAAAAGTTTTACAACGGGCTGACATACGAAACCCAAGTTCGTTTTGACACTACTGCTGGAGGTAACTTAATGGCAAGGAAAAATATTGCCGAATGCAACGAGATGTTTGAAAGCTTCGCTCAATCAGACCTCGCCAAAGGGCCACGACACCGCAATTCCACTCCCGTTAGCAGTACATCCTCATCTTCACGAGGTGTACACCAGGTTAATCTGGATATTATTGTGGCCGCTGCTTTGGAATCATTAACCCGAGAGGTGAAGGAACTTAAGAAGAAGGTGGAAAAGTGTGAGTTCTGTAGAGGTGGACATGGCACTTTGGAGTGCCCGGTGATGAATCAGCAAGTTGATTATGTTGGTGGTCAGAATAGGTTTCCTAACAACAACTTCAACAACAATCAGAATTGGAACACCTATAAGAACCCAAATCAGAATAACTCCAACTGGCGTCTGTCAGGCGCACCACCCCGCTATCAAAATTCTTACAATCAAGGACAAGGTCAGTACAATAATAATAATAACAATGGTACTAATGTTCCAAATAATATGCAGGATTCTAATGAGAGCATGGACGTCTATAGGAGATGATGAAGCAAATCTTGGAGAGAGATCAAGTCACACAGAAAAAGTTGACCGAACACGATATGCTCTTTAATAATCAACATTCTTCTATTCTCGATATTCAAAGAACAGTTGGTGATATTGCTCGTCGTCTTGATGAAAGGCCTCAAGGACAGTTTCCGGGTTCTACTCAGACGAATCCAGCCGCTCAACTGAAAGCAATTACTACTCGTAGCGGAAGGGTTTTGGGTCCCGAGGTTGTTAAAGAAAAGGTTGGAGTTGAAGAAGAGGAAGTGGTTGATGAAGAAATTGAGATGGAGGCCCCGGGTAAGTCAGAAGTTAAAGCACCAATTATTGAGCCGCAAGTTGAGAAAGAGCCGGTCGTATTTCGGCCACCACCCGAAATTAATATCTCTCATGTTCCTTATCTCGATCGTCTCAAGAATCTAAAATATACGAGGGAATACGGGCATTTTCTAGATATGTTCCGACAGTTAAAGATTAATCTTCCGTTTGTTGAAGCTCTCCAACACATGCCAAAGTATGCGAAATTTTTGAAAGATTTACTCAAGAGAAAAGATCGGTTAGGAGAGATTTCGTCTATACCACTTAGCGGGGATTGTTCGTCGGTTGTGTTGAATCGGGTCCCCGAAAAGTTATCGGATTCGGGTGTATTTACAATCCCATGTACGTTCGGAAGTGATATGATGAGTCAAGCGTTGGTGGAGTTGGGTGCAAGTATTAATCTTATGTTGTACTCATTGTTTGAGAAGTTGGAGTTGGGTGAGCTTACACCGACTCGTATTTCGTTGTCATTGGCGGATCGTTCGGTTAAGTAGCTGCAAGGTTTTATTGAAAATTTGCTAGTTAAAGTTGACAAGTTCGTATTTCCGGTTGATTTTCTGGTACTTGACATGGAGGCCGACGAGAAGGTCCCCATTATTCCCGGTCGGCCGTTTTTGAGAACGACTAAGGCTCTTATTGATGTGTATGAGGGATGGATCACACTTCGGGTTGGTGATGAGAATGTTACTTATTATATTGCGAAGTCGATGAAGCACCCAGGTTATATTTGTTTAACCGATTTGGTTGAGATGGAGTTGGATGACGAGTTGATAGGAATTATAGAGGAGGATGAGGAAGACATGGTAGATGATGTTTTTTGTTCAGCGGAGATTATGGAGGTTAGTGAGATTATTTGTGAAAAAGAGGTCGAAAAACCCGCTCAGTTGGAATTAAAGGTTCTTCCGTCACATTTAGAGTATGTGTGTCTTGAAGAGGGCTCGGATTTGCCCGTTATTGATTCATCTAAGTTGAGTGAGGAAGAAAAGTCAAAGTTAATAGAGGTATTGAAGATGAATAAAGGGGCGATTTCATGGAGACTTTCAGATATTCAAGGTAATAGCCCCGCTTATTGTACCCACCAAATTTTGATGGAAGATGAGTATAAACCGGTGGTTCAACCCCAAAGGCATTTGAATCCAAATATGCAAGAAGTTGTCAAGAAAGAGGTTATTAAGTTGTTGGATGCCGGGGTGATCTATCTGATTTCGGACTCTCCATGGGTAAGTCCGACTCAAGTTGTTCCAAAGAAAGGGGGGATGACGGTTGTCATGAACGAGAAGAATGAACTCATCCCTTCGCGTACGGTTACCGGTTGGAGGGTTTGTATTGATTATCGGAGGTTGAATAATGCTACTCGCAAAGACCACTTCCCGTTGCCGTTTATTGACCAAATGTTGGAGCATCTTGCAGGTCAGCAATTTTATTGTTTTCTTGATGGTTTTTCAGGTTATTTTCAGATTCCAATCGCACCAGAAGACCAAGAGAAGACGACTTTTACGTGTCCGTATGGTACATATGCGTATCGTCGCATGCCGTTTGGGTTGTGTAATGCTCTGGCTACCTTTCAGCGTTGTATGGTGGCAATTTATCAGGATATTATAGAGACGTCCATGGAGGTTTTTATGGATGATTTTTCGGTGTACGGTAATTCTTTCGATCATTGTTTGGGTAATCTTGACAGGTTGTTGAAGAGGTGCATCGAGACGAAGTTGATGTTGAATTGGGAAAAATGTCACTTTATGGTGACGGAAAGGATAGTTTTGGGCCATAAAATTTCAAGAGACGGTATAGAGGTGGATCGGGCGAAGATTGACATGATTAGTAGGCTCCCTCCACCAACAAATGTTAAAACGTTAAGAAGTTTTCTTGGTCATGCGGGTTTTTACCAGTGGTTTATTAAAGACTTTTCAAAAATTACCCGCCCGATGACCCGATTGTTAGAGAAAGATGTCCCTTTTGTGTTCGATGAAGATTGTTTGAAGGCGTAAAAGTTTCTGAAAGATCAACTTGTAAGTGCTCCTGTTCTCGTGTCACCGGATTGGAATTTACCTTTGAACTCATGTGTGATGCGAGTGATTATGCGGTTGGAGCGGTTTTGGGGCAAAGGCGTGATAAACCTTTTCACCCTATTTATTATGCAAGCATGACGTCGAACGATGCCCAAGAGAACTACACCACCACCGAGAAGGAACTTTTAGCCATTGACAAGTTCCTGTCTTATCTCGTACCTTCAAGGACCACCGTTTTTACCGATCATGAAGCTTTGCGTTTTCTATTTCACGAGAAAGACGCGAAGCCCCGTCTCATACGGTGGATTCTTTTACTTTCCGAGTTTGATATAGAGATTAAAGACAAGAAGGGGGCGGAGAACGTTGTGGCGGATCATCTTTCTCGTTTAGAAGATCCGAAGAGAGAAGAGATTCGCGAAGAAGAAATTGGTGATAGATTTCCGCAAGAGTCGATTGATTTTGTTACGGCCGAAAAGCAAGGTTTGCCATGGTTCACCGATTTTGCTAATTTCTTATCCACGGGCCTTGTGTTGAAGGGAATGACTACTCAACAAAAGAAGAAATTTTTTCAGGATGTTAATCGATATGTTTGGGATGATCCTTTTCTTTTCAAGATTGGTGGTGACCTAATTCTTAGAAGATGCGTGTCGAAAGAAGAAGGTTGAATATTCTGAAGCATTTTCATTAAGGTTTAACGGGCGGTCATCATGGAGCGCATGCCACGGCTCAAAAGGTATTTGATTGTGGTTTTTATTGGCCGTCGGTTGTAAAAGATGCGGTGGAATTTGTTAAAACGTGTGATGCTTGTCAACGCTTCGGAAATATTTCATCGAAAAATGAAATGCCTCAACACCCCATACAAACTCATGAAAATTTTGATGTTTGAGGCATCGATTTTATGGGACCGTTTCCCATTTCCGGTGGTCACAAGTGTATTTTGGTGACAATAGATGTAACACCCCGTAACCGCAGCGGAAACGTAAACGGGATGCAATAGACACCTCTGATTTCAACCACCTTGTTTATAAAGAAAACTGAATACATTAATATACTTCAAATACATTATCTCATATTTCATTACCGTCTAGGTGATACACACATCATACAATACGATACATAATTCTATTTATAATAATGTATCCTAACATCCCGCACGCAAATCTTACACACATCAAGCACTTAGCACGTAAGCAATCACTTCATCTTAATTGTACCTGAAAAGCATGTGAGAAAATGGGTCAACTACGAATAGTTGGTGAGTTTCACAATTTGAGTAAACCATGATAAATCATTGTCAAAATATAATATTATCGATGTAATTATGCTAAGCCCACAAGTGAAATCTCTGTTAAATCAGTACTGTACCTGTTCCGGGGGCAATGTTAACCCAGAAACACTTCTAGGGACATCTGGGGACACTGTTAACCCAGTACTGTACCCATTCCGGGGGCAATGTTAACCCAGAAACACTTCTAGGGACATCTGGGGACACTGTTAACCCAGTACTGTACCCATTCCGGGGGCAATGTTAACCCAGAAACACTTCTAGGGACATATGGGGACACTGTTAACCCAGTACTGTACCCATTCCATACGATTCCTGTACAATCAAATATTTATAAATACACGCAAATCCATGCGTTCAGTATGTACTTAAACATTTCAATAGTAACATGCTTCCGCCCCGAGAAAATATTTAAAAACAATTCAGAAAAAGGGGCTCGTGAAACTCACCTTAGCACATGCAAGCAGGTAACAACAATCATTATCAGTTAACACGTCCAATCTGTAATATGATCCCTACGATCGTTACTATACACTCATTATTAATATAACTTTAACCGTATCAACCGGTACATCTGGGGACACTGTTAACCCAGTACTGTACCCATTCCGGGGGCAATGTTAACCCAGAAACACTTCTCCGAACTCAGATTGTGATATCGTTTAGAGTTCAGTATTCAAAACTACTATTAGTTCGTTTCCCCGTTTTGCGTGCCTAGCACGGTTATCCGTTTTTACGTTTCAAAAGGAGTTTGGTCGCACACGACCCGAAAATAGTTGTTGACTGATAATTTAATTAAAGTT
Organism: Bidens hawaiensis; assembly: GCF_021521415.1. Taxonomy (NCBI): domain Eukaryota; kingdom Viridiplantae; phylum Streptophyta; class Magnoliopsida; order Asterales; family Asteraceae; genus Bidens; species Bidens hawaiensis. The sequence goes on from NW_027491180.1 coordinate 2,650,972, forward strand.
GTGAAATTAGAGCTCGGTTTAGACGCCCCGTTTGGCCGCGGGACCCGTTTCCGTCTTTAGCGCACCAGAAACTGTTAAATCGGGTAAAATTACTTAAATCATCCGAATTGTTTTCGGATGATTCATTTTTACTTGTTTAACTCAATTATATGAAAATGGTTCATTTTTAGAGTTTTTATACACCAGTCAGCTCGCTTATGCGAACTTTACCGGTTTACGCGTTTTAAGCCTTAAAAGTTTGTTTTTGCACAAATAATTATCCGTTTAATCTCGGATCTTGAAATTTTGCACAAATCACTTTTTGACAGTGGGGAATTTTATAAAAATATTTCCAGAATTAATTTTTATATTTAAAATTTGTTTATCTATTTTTAAACACCATTTAAACACTAAATATGTCGTAAATACCAAACGACCTTAGAAAAATCTCAAATTTTTCCTGGATGTCCCCTGCCATCCACATAATCCCCTGTAATATTTCCAGAACCAAAATCTCTTTTTACATGCCATTTTCAATAAAACCGAGCTAGAAAACCCTAGAACTCGTTTAACCGAAAAGCCTACTTAGACTTCTCCAAATGACCTAAAATTTTGTGTGTGACCTATAAATGTTATAAAAGGCTTATCTGGAATTTTCCAGAATTTTTGATGATATTTAACTATTTTTCACCATTTTTAGCCTAAACCGAGCATTAAATTCACCAAATATTCATCCTTTGTCCAAAAATTACAAAAATTTCACAGAACTCTTATTTTCATGTGTAGAAGATCCCTGTACAATTTCATGACCCAACTCTAAACCATCCACAATCTGTCCAAAATTCCATAACCGAACATAAACCGAATATACCTTTCGTTTTCCGCCACTACAAGCTACAAACTCGTCTTTCCGCCTTATCTACCACTAAACACAGATCCTACAACCAACATACCACAATACCAAGCAAGTTACACTCACAATCAAGCCTCTTACACTATAGTTTCGGTTATTGTTTCAAAACTAAAGTTTAAACCGTAAAAATTTGTTTTTGGTTCGTTTAACTCCTTTCTTGGACCAAGATCCCTTGTATAACCCGTATACATCACTTGATCATGCAAGAATTGGTTTTCATCTTTGAAACCTCATTTTCTTGCAAATAAACTCAAGAAACGAAGATGAACACGTACATAACTCGATTTTTACCTTGTTTCTCTTGCTAAAATTCCGGGTTTTTGAGTGGAAATGTGGAGAGAACACAAAGATCTTGAAGATTTGTTGTAAAAAAAATAACAAGGCAATGGGGGTTATCCCCTTATGCCGATCGGATGGGTAAAGGGGGTGGGGTGGGACCCACCTCTCCATTCTTGGCCACTCATTCAGATTTCGGCAATCTGGATAATGTTTTGGATAATCTGGTTCATTTCGTTTTTCGGTTAAATGTTTAATTCGGCTTAAAACGAGGCTAAAACGGTCGTTTTCGGCTTAAAAAATGAAATTTATATAAAACCGATTTAAAAACTTTAAAAACTTAAACCATGACTTTCATTAACTTAAAACATCATATTATTAATAATTGCGCATCTTTTTCGGCTTGATCGATCGTCTCTTGCTTGGTTTGGTATTAAAGGTTTCGTTTAATGTACCGACGTACCATTAAATCGAAAATTCTTTTCCTGAGCTTTAATTCACTTATCCGGAAGCTTTAATACTTCGTAAACATCACTAAATATCATATATATCGTCTATAATTGAACCCTCGATTCGTTCGGGTTTCAATAACTATCGATCGATTGATCGCATATTCAATACGATGAATTATATATTCACTTACAATCAATACAGAGAACCATGTATTCTCGTATAATTACTATGGTAATTCATGTATCCGACATTAAATATGACGTAACTATTGTCTACCGGTTAGGGTATACCGGGTTTCGTCGGAATCGTTACATTCTCCCCCCGTTAAGAAATTTCGTCCTCGAAATTTTACACGCCCACTTCCCCTTCCGAAAGAAAGGTGGGGGTTTTCCCTTCAGAATTCACCGTCGCGCTGCCAGGTATAATCTGGTCCTCCCTGTGAATTCCACTTAATCTTAATCAATAAAGCTTGGTATGTCCAAACTGTTTAGTTTTCCCGTCTACTAACTCTACGGAATTATTTATGATATCAGGCATGACTTCTATGAGGACCTCCATTACTGGTACATTCGTTGCCTCGTCGCTTAGGTACTTTTCAATCCGTATACATGGCAAAACATCATGTATAGTACTTAGCCCCTGGAGTACTTTAATCGATAAACTAAATGACCAATCATGGAGATAGTCTCATGAGGTCCTATATATTAAGGAGCTACTTTCGGTTTTGCCAAACCTCATATCACCTCTCTAAGGTGATGCCTTAAAAATACCTTGTCACCTCTTTCCAGCGACAATGGTTTCCTTTGAATGTTGGCATAAATCCTTTGTCAATCTCGCGCTGCTTTCAACTTATCTTAAATATTATAAATCCGATTGGTTGTTTCTCGAGTCAATTCAAATCTTATGGCTTGATTGACGCCCATTTTCAATTTAACAAATTGGTGATAATTACTTCACCCATAGAAAGCTTCAAGCTCTCGATGCTTCCTTCCCCGCCTTCCAACAATGGAAGTAGGATGACTATTTCGATCTGAGATAATTGAAAATGGTACTCCACGACGAGATACCCTTTCACCATCATGAATTTAGGCGAGAATTCATTGTGGTAATCGTCATGGATTGGGATGAAATGCGAGGATTGGTTAATCGATTCGCGATTACCCAATTTACATCATGCCTTTGATATATCTTGGGAATTTGCGTCTCGAAATCCATTGTAATTTATTCCCACTATCATTGGCGAATTTTTCTGTCGTTGTGGCGTTCCCCAGGGTTTTCGGTGTGCAACCTTATCTCTTGCATAACTTATATATTCAGCAACATACGTAACCATATCTTTCTCCAAACTCGGCCATTAATAAAATCCTTTCAGATATTCGTATCATCAATAGTCTAATCCGATCCCGGATGTATGGAATATTTCGATCTATGCGCTTTGTCCATGACTAATTCACGAAGGTCATGGAGGGTCGGGATCCACACCCGATTTTTTGAAGTAGAGAATTTCGTCCACGCACTGTTCGAAATTCTTCTCATTGCCGTAAAGTTCCTCCTTTTCCAATTGTTCCTCTTTCAACGCCTCACGTTGAGTGACTCGAATCAGGTCAGAAAGGTTCGACTGGACTATCATCCCCAGCGCTCGCACTCGCCATGGCTTAACCCGATCTTTCTTACTCAAGGTATCGGCTACAACGTTAGCCTTGCCGGGGTGATAACGGATGTCACAGTCATAATCGCTTAACAACTCGACCCATCTTCGTTGAATATGAGACTGCGGTCTCTTATCATCTATAAAATTTGTACATTTGCGTCGTACAAAGGATTATGAGTTGGGTAATGCTACAAATTCTTCAATAAACCGCTGATAGTCTCCGGCTAGTCCTAAAAATTGGCGCATTTCCTTTGGCGCCTTGGGTGACTGCCAATTTTAATGGTTTCTACCTTATTTGGATCTATGTGAAATCCTTGTTGCTTTACAACATGACCAAGGGATTAAGCTTTCTGTATTCAAAATCACATTTCGAGAACTTCGCGTACAACTCCTCTTGCTTTATCACTTCCACAATTTTCCTTAACAGTCGTTCGTGCTCTTCTTTACATTACAAATATATCAAAATATCATCAATGAATGCTATGACAAATTTGTCAAAATAAAGTTTACAGACTCGGTTCATGAGTTCCATGAACACTGCCTGCGCATTCGTTAGCCCGAAAGGCATAACTAAGAACTCGTAATGGCCGTAACGAGTCCGAAACGCTGTTGTTGCAACGTTCTCCTCTTGGATTTTTCATTTGGTGATAACTATATCTAAGATCAATTTTCTAAAAATAAATCGCCCCTTGCAGTTGGTTAAATAGATCATTTACTTCGAACAAGTGAATACCTATTCTTGATCGTCACTTTATTCAATTCTCCCTAATCAATACATATCCTAACACTTCCGTCCTTCATTTCCCAAATAACACTGGTGCACCCCATGGTGACTAACCAGATCGTATAAAACTTTATCCAATAATTCTTGCATTTCAGTTGGTGCAAGTCGGTAAGATGCTTTAGCAACAGGGCCAGCTTGAGGTATTAAATCGATTCTGAATTCGACCTGTCGGGTTGGCGGTAATCCAGGAAGTTCCTCTGGGAAAACTTCTAGATATTTATGTATCACCGAAACATCTTCTATACGTTTTCTTTTAAATCTGTGGCAATCACGTTTGTTAAATACACCCCGTCTTCTTGACGTAATTATTATAACATCTCAAGACGAGATTAGAGTGGTAACATAATACCATACACTTTTCTTTGTATCTAATCGCTTCATCGCCCGAAAGAGAGCTTCTAATCATCTTCTTTTCATATTTGATTTCAGCTTCATGTTGAGTTAGCCATTCCATGTTAACTATTTCGTCAAAACTTCTTAACTTTACTGGTCGTAGGTCGATAAGGAAAGGTTAATCGTTCAGAATAATAGGACAATTCCGAACAATTTAGTTAACCATTAGGGATTTACCGTTAGCGATTCTACAGTATAGGGTTCTATAGTTTCACTAATCGGTACGTTTCCAAAGGGTAGGAGGTTAACAGGAACTAACTTCTATCGGCGATCGTAAAAATATCACTGAAGCCTATTGATTTAAAACTACAACATACTTAATACCACCTTTGGATCATGACGTGCTTTATTCGAATTACTCACAAAAGCACAGCTCCTTGCTTGATCAGAGGTTGATGCTTGTCATGAGGTTCGTCTTCCAACGACACCTTGGTTCAACTTTGGGCAATTTCTCTTGAAACGTTCTGTACTGCCACATTCATAGCAAGTACAACTGTTTGGCATAATTGATTTCTTTGGATGGATTGTTATCGAAGTTGTTGGGCTCGGAGTGGTTGTACACGAATGGGTTGGGGTTGCCGGTTCACAAGGCTTCAATTGGTTCTACAATTGGGGCATTACGTCCATTTTTACCATACCTGTGGCCTACTATCACTCGACATTCTTCTTTCTGTCGATAACCATATTTTCCACATTTAGGGAAGGATCCTTCATGCGGTTCATGTTTTTACACCAGAACTAGTCTTAGTATAATTCTGGGTTGTAGGACATACCTGCTTATTCAAAAGCCTATCTTGCACTATACCTTTATCATTTCTCTTCTTTAACACTCGACGTCTCACCTAACGTCCTTCCAGTCCGCTTCCCATAGAGTCAAATATATCAATGCTGGCTTGTGACACAACCCTTTCAAAGGTTGTATATTTTACAGGATTGACTATACTCCTTATCGATGGAGTTAGTCCCCAATATAGCGCTCACTTCGCTTAGTTTCAGGAGTAATTAGCCATGTTACCAGACATGACAATTCCTTTAAACGATTAGCGCGTTCTAAGTGATCAGCACACAACATTTCTATCTTCCATGGCTCAGTTTCCAATCTCTGAACCTAATTACTCGAATGAAAGTGCTCTAGCACAAGAATTTTAAATTCTGACCATATCATCTGAGTAATAATTTTCTAACTATAATTTTGTACCATCGTGTTCCATCACGATACAACATGATCTACCAACATATCTGTAGCATATTTTACTACACAATGTTCTAGCCACTTACCAATATCCTTAACCATTTCGATCTTTTCTATCCACTCGCTAATCTATTCCTCCCTTTACCATCAGTAACTATTAATAATGTCCTTAACACAAACAACAAACATATCCTTCATACCGGATCTAATTCATTACGACTACTATTCATGTTTAGTTTATAACTAATACTTGTAGTCATAATAGTATTCGGTGGGATATTATCACTCTTAGTAATAACACTAAGAATTGAAATATTCATATTCATGTGATTGCTCGATCTATAATTCTGCGATCACATTGCATCAACACTAGCAGTGATCTGTGATACAACATTCGGTATCATCATCTGCTATCTTTGAGCAATCAACTGAATCATATCAATCTCCATCATTGGAGTTACTCTTTTTATGTCATTCTGCCGTACACATCTCGTACGTAGTAATCAATACTAATCTCACCGTATAACTCGTTACTAGCTCAATCATAACAGCAGGTACACATACACACCAAATATTATCATACATATTACACATACCAGTATCTAGTATATATGTCCCCCAAATATAATAACATATGGACTTAACCTGACGTCGGTTAACGTTTAAATATGTTTCATAATCCTTATCACCAACTGACATATAGATCCTTCTCAATAAGGATTAATGTTTTAATATGCTTGATTTCAATATCCTTCTGCATGTCAGCATAACCGATACATGCTCACCGTGAGCACCAAACGATTACGTACCACGGAGTTATAATATCCGTGTCTATTTGAATATCCGGCATACACGGTATACCACCTACGAACGAACAACCAACTATGCTATAATGATTCCAACACCTCTTTGTGTATGGGTAATCATTCTATTCGAGTATACATGGGTATAGGCATCTAGCGGATGTAAGGATAACATAGGGAGTTGCAAGGTTTAAGGTAATCGCGCAACCCATGTTGCCTTCAAATATTATCAATTACTATTATGGGAAACTCTATTACTTGCTCAGTCATTGTCCTCAGGCGTTCTAGGTTCGCTAAAATCGGTAATTCTCGATCTGGAGGTGGTATGACTCATATGTTTGAGAGTGAGAAATACATATATATATATATATATTTCTATATATTATTTTTATCTGCTCATTTATTATCAAATTTATTATTATTATTATTATTTATTTTATTTATTTATTTATTTACCTTAATGGAATAAGAATGGGTTCAGGTATAAGTCCGTCCGTACGTGAGGGTCGGCGGTTCTGGTGATCATTGGGGGTTATTAAGATATACGGTACCGGTGTTGGTAGGGTAAGGGATTTAATAATTCCGGTTGGGAGTGACAGTTACTAGATATTTCTGGGTAATGTCAAACGGGAGATCTAACTTGGTACTATCATAACTATGGCCCGATAAGTCAGACTTATCATCAACCGATGCTCTAGAAATTTTCAGCATCCTCAGTACTTTTATTATTTCATCCCCCGGTTCCCTATCCGGGTCCTATTTCTCAATACATGTACCCACAAGATATGTACATATATATATATATATATAAACATTAGCACGTATAAATAATATTATATACTTTACACATATGTTGCCATTTTTACCTATTAACGTTCCCCGTGACTTCCCCTGAATTCCCTCGTGCGGACAAGTCTGTTATTATGTTCCGGACCATAATAACTCACTTGTCCATCCAAGTTCATCCAGATCTCGTCACTATAAATTATTAGTTGATATTCAGATCCTATAATACTTGAGCTACTGGTTATATTTTTGGTATCTTTTAAAGACATCCTAAATCTTTATAACCAATGGCTCTGATACCAACTTCTGTAACACCCCGTAACCGCAGCGGAAACGTAAACGGGATGCAACAGACACCTCTGATATCAACCACCTTGTTTATAAAGAAAACTGAATACATTAATATACTTCAAATACATTACCGTCTAGGTGATACACATATCATACAATACGATACATAATTCTATTTATTATAATGTATCCTAACATCACGCACGCAAATCTTACACACATCAAGCACTTATCACGTAAGCAATCACTTCATCTTAATTGTACCTGAAAAGCATGTGAGAAAACAGGTCAACTACGAATAGTTGGTGAGTTTCACAATTTGAGTAAACCATGATAAATCATTGTCAAAATATAATATTATCGATGTAATTATGCTGAGCCCACAAGGGAAACCTCTGTTAAACCAGTACTGTACCTGTTCCGGGGGCAATGTTAACCTAGAAACATTTCTAGGGACATCTGGGGACACTGTTAACCCAGTACTGTACCCATTCCGGGGGCAATGTTAACCCAGAAACACTTCTAGGGACATCTGGGGACACTGTTAACCCAGTACTGTACCCATTCCGGGGGCAATGTTAACCCAGAAACACTTCTAGGGACATATGGGGACACTGTTAACCCAGTACTGTACCCATTCCATACGATTCCCGTACAATCAAATATTTATAAATACACGCAAATCCATGCGTTCAGTATGTACTTAAACATTTCAATAGTAACATGCTTCCGCCCCGAGAAAATATTTAAAAACAATTCAGAAAAAGGGGCTCGTGAAACTCACCTTAGCACATGCAAGCAGGTAACAACAATCATTATCAGTTAACACGTCCAATCTGTAATATGATCCCTACGATCGTTACTATACACTCATTATTAATATAACTTTAACCGTATCAACCGGTACATCTGGGGACACTGTTAACCCAGTACTGTACCCATTCCGGGGGCAATGTTAACCCAGAAACACTTCTCCGAACTCAGATTGTGATATCGTTTAGAGTTCAGTAGTCAAAACTACTATTAGTTCGTTTCCCCGTTTTGCATGCCTATCACGGTTATCCGTTTTTACGTTTCAAAATGAGTTTGGTCACACACGACCCGAAAATAGTTGTTGACTGATAATTTAATTAAAGTTGTGAAATTAGAGCTCGGTTTAGACGCCCCGTTTGGCCGCGTGACCCGTTTCCGTCTTTAGCGCACAGGAAACTGTTAAATCGGGTAAAATTACTTAAATCATCCGAATTATTTTCGGATGATTCATTTTTCCTTGTTTAACTCAATTATATGAAAATAGTTCATTTTTAGTGTTTTTATACACCAGTCAGCTCGCTTAGGCGAACTTTACCGATTTACGCGTTTTAATTCTTAAAAGTTTGTTTTTGCACAAATAATTATCCGTTTAATCTCGGATCATGAAATTTTGTACAAATCACTTTTTGACAGTGGGGAGTTTTATAAAAATATTTCCAGAATTAATTTTTATATTTAAAATTTATTTATCTATTTTTAAACACCATTTAAACACTAAATATGTCGTAAATACCAAACGACCTTAGAAAAATCTCAAATTTTTCCTGGATGTCCCCTGCCATCCACATAATCCCCTGTAATTTTTCCAGAACCAAAATCTCTTTTTACATGCCATTTTCACTAAAACCGAGCTAGAAAACCCTAGAACTCGTTTAACCGAAAGGCCTACTTAAACTTCTCCAACTGACCTAAAATATTGTGTGTGACCTATACATGTTATAAAAGGCTTATCTGGAATTTTACAGAATTTTTAATAATATTTAACTATTTTTCACCATTTTTAGCCAAAACCGAGCATTAAATTCACCAAATATTCATCCTTTGTCCAAAAATTACCAAAATTTCACAGAACTATTATTTTCATGTGTAGAACATCCCTGTAAAATTTCATGACCCAACTCTAAACCATCCACAATCTGTCCAAAATTCCATAACCGAACATAAACCGAATATACCTTTCGTTTTCCGCCACTACAAGCTACAAACTCGTCTTTCCGCCTTATCTACCACTATACACAGATCCTACAACTAACATACCACAATACCAAGTAAGTTACACTCACAATCAAGCATCTTACACTATAGTTTCGGTTATTGTTTCAAAACTAAAGTTTAAACCGTAAAAATTCGTTTTTGGTTCGTTTAACTCCTTTCTTAGACGAAGATCCCTTGTATAACCCGTATACATCACTTGATCATGCAAGAATCGGTTTTCATCTTTGAAACCTCATTTTCTTGCAAATAAACTCAAGAAACGAAGATGAACACGTACATAACTCGATTTTTTCCTTGTTTCTCTTGCTAAAATTCCGGGTTTTTGAGTGGAAATGTGGAGAGAACACAAAGATCTTGAAGATTTGTTGTAAAAAAAATAACAAGGCAATGGGGGTTATCCCCTTATGCCGATCGGATGGGTAAAGGGGGTGGGGTGGGACCCACCTCTCCATTCTTGGCCACTCATTCAGATTTCGGCAATCTAGATAATGTTTTGGATAATCTGGTTCATTTCGTTTTTTGGTTAAATGTTTAATTCGGCTTAAAACGAGGCTAAAACGGTCGTTTTCGGCTTAAAAAATGAAATTTATATAAAACCGATTTAAAAACTTTAAAAACTTAAACCATGACTTTCATTAACTTAAAACATCATATTATTAATAATTGCGCATCTTTTTCGGCTTGATCGATCGTCTCTTGCTTGGTTTGGTATTAAAGGTTTCGTTTAATGTACCGACGTACCATTAAATCGAAAATTCTTTTTCTGAGCTTTAATTCACTTATCCCGAAGCTTTAATACTTCGTAAACATCACTAAATACCATATATATCGTCTATAATTGAACCCTCGATTCGTTCGGGTTTCAATAACTATCGATCGATTGATCGCATATTCAATACGATGAATTATATATTCACGTACAATCAATACAGTGAACCATGTATTCTCGTATAATTACTATGGTAATTCAGGTATCCGACATTAAATATGACGTAACTATTGTCTACCGGTTAGGGTATACCGGGTTTCGTCGGAATCGTTACAATAGATTATGTTTCAAAGTGGGTTGAAGCCCAAGTGTTAGCCACAAATGATGCTGGAGTGGTTGTGAAATTTTTAAAGAAGCTGTTTACTCGGTTAGGGACTCCACGGGCGATTATTAGTGATCGAGGAACTCATTTTTGTAATTCCGTCATGGAGAAAGAATTAGCTCGTTATGGAGTTTCTCATCGCACGTCTACCGCTTACTATCCTCAAACAAATGGTCAAGTTGAAAATGCTAATAGAGGGGTGAAGAGAATTTTGGAGAAGACGGTTGGGATAAGTCGGAAAGATTGGTCGGAGAAGTTCGATGATGCGCTGTGGGCATTCAGAACCGCGTACAAGACACCGTTGGGTACTACACCGTTTATGTTAGTTTACGGTAAAGCATGTCATCTTCCCGTTGAATTGGGGCATCGGGCGTTTTGGGCATTAAAAACGGTAAATGTTGATCTTACTGAGGCCGCACGGAAGAGGTATTTTCAAATTCATGAGTTAGAGGAGCTTCGTGCTGCGGCGTATTCTCGATTGTTGGATATCAAAGAAAAGAAGAAAGTGTTGCACGATCAAAGTTTAAAGGGATGTAAAGACTTCAAGAAAGGTGATAAAGTTTTGTTATATAATTCTCGTTTGAAGTTATTTGCAGGTAAGCTGAGATCCAAGTGAACGGGACCATATTTGGTGAAAGAAGTATTCCCGTATGGAGCGGTGGAGTTAGAGAATCTGGACAATGGAACTTCGTGGAAAGTGAACGGTCATCGTCTAAAGCATTATCTTGGAGGGCCGGAGGAGTCAACTGAGGTGGAGGAAACTCCCCTCGATCCATCGAACTGAATCATCGAAACAGGTTCTTGAGTGAAAACTCAAGTGTAGAGTTTGTATAATTCTTTTACTTTATTTTCGTTTCGTCGGGTCACTAACTTTGGTTTTTGTAGTTTTATTTCGTCGTCGAATCGTTGCACGGAATCATCACCAACATAACGAGAGGTTTTACGAGGATTTGAATGATGCCAGGTAAGTTTTGCACGTAAAATTAACATAAAATGGACACAAGAATGAGTGGGAAATTTTATAAATTTTTTCTAAGGCAAAACGAGTCTCAAAACATTAAAAACTTTCTGTCAATACACCCCGTCGCGCGCGCGACAGGGGTCTTTTTTGGCTTGGCGCGGCGCGGACACAAAACAAAAAAAAATATATATACAGCCCCGGCTAGGCGCTGCGCGACCGAGAAGAGGCATGGTCTCCGCACGGCGCGGCGCTCCAGCCCATATATCCGAAATTTTTTTTAACACCATATTATGCATAATCTTCATCTTTTTTTTCAAAAGTCCTTCTTCCCCCTTCTAAGAACCCTAGCCGAACACCCTTTCTTCCTCACCAAAATCATCAATTTTTTCACTATTAACCACCAAATTAAACCTCCTAATCACTTCAATATCACCCTAACAATATAACTCACCATTAATTCTAAACTAAAACTCACTGAATCTCTCACTTGCACACACTTTATTTCTTCAATTTTTGCAAGTTCATCCGGGTTTACACTACTATAAGGTATGATTTCTTGTAACTTTTGTAATTTTTGTGCGTTATTAATGTTAGTTTTAGCTTAGGAGTTGTCGGGTTTTGTTCAAGTAAGTTGTTTAGGTTCGTTGTTGGGTGCGGTTTGGTACGGGTTGGCAGTTTCGTTGAGTTTTTGGGTGCGGTTGGTTGGGTTGGACTATGTTGAAAAATTGTTTTTGGTTGCGGTCGGGTTGTCGGTTTGGGTTTAAACGAGTGTATCTAGCGTTGGAATTTTGTTTGAGATGTTGAACTTTGTTGTTATAGTAGTTAAAAACGAGCCGGAAAACAAGTTTTAAGCAATATATAATTTACTAAAAGTGTGGTTTTTCGCTCGTTTTCGACTCAATTTTGCGGGTTGTTGGCACTTGGTTTTAATTGGGACCATTAAAGTTCCGGGAGGAGATAATGTTTGTTGAGTCCGTATGATTCTTTTTGGATTTATAAGCTAGAAAAAGTCCTAAAAATATTGGTTATCCGTTAGCTTTTAAATAAATAATTAAACCACTCGCACTTACTTGTTTTTCATCTAAATGAGTCGGTTTAAAATGTTTTGTAACCCGTACTTCCAAATTTATTTTATTTTCAGTTTTAAAATAAAAATAAAAAAAATAATAAAAAAATCCAAAAATTAAAAAAAAAATATATATATTTTGTTTTACTCTTTTTAGTTTTTATTTACATACTCCCATGTTTGTTTGTTTGTTTAAATGTGTTTAGACGTCAAAAGAGGCGGGAAAGAGAAAACGAGGACCGACTGCGTGACCGCGAGGCGAGCTGGAACCGGTTATTCCGGTGGGGCCGAGGACTCGGGTGATTGAGTACCAACCCGTACCGATTGTGTATAAAAGAGATCCAACCCTCACTAAAAGTTCATTACTTAAGTTTGACGTTGATTCGCAAGAATATGGTCAAGTATGTAAGTTAATACATTCGGATCTTCTCACTTTTAAGACTATAGATTGGGATTTGGTGGACTCGGTTGGTCAAAGAAGTCGTATTGAAGAGTTATTAGGTTCTAAATTTAAGGCCATGTTATGTTTAAATGAACCGCAGTATCACTTGAGTTTTTGAGCATGTTTAAATTCAAATATGGTAATTTTGCTCAGTAAAATGCGATGTTGTTTTCTTTGGGACGACAATTGTACAATATGACTATCGCACAGTTCGCGGTAGCAAGTGGTTTTTATACAGATGCGGAGGTGAGAGAATCGGGGTTTGTGACGGGTATACAGGGTGCGTTTTTGAATAAGCACGATGTGAGTTTCGGTCAAGACGAGTTGGCCACTTTTTGGAACAAAATTTCCATTTGCTCGTTTTCGGGAGAGAATGTGGCGACGGATATTCGAGATCCCGTGCTTCGGTTTATCCACTGGGTTTTTGTTAATACTTTGATTGGTCGCGGTTCGGGCGACAATAAAGTATATTGGTTGGATATTTTCTGTTTGATGGAGATGGTTGATAAGGTTCCGATAAACTACGCGAGTCCTTTGGCATGGTCGTTTCATCGAAAGAGATGTGGGGGAACTAAAAATAGGTCAAAGTTGTATATGGGCACATACATTACACGTATTGCTAAATATTTGTGTGTGATTGATAGCATTAAACTGGAAATTATGAGATTGGGACCCGGAAGGTTGTTTTTGGAGGTTAAGGATTTAAGAAATGCGAGAATTTTGAAGGGGTCTTACCCGTTAGAGTGGGAGGATGTTAAGATGGGCCCACAGATTCATCCACCGGCAAGGACCGCGGCTGCTGCGGCTATGAGAGCCAGACCACCGACACATCACGTGAGACCGCTTCACAGATCAGAGAGACCAGGTGTTCAATTCCCAGTCAGAAAGCCTCGCCCCGAGGATATTACTTTGGATTCATTATATGACTGGATGGAGTCCGGCTTTGATCAGGTTAGGGGGTATGTGACCGAGAGTCGGGAGGAGTTGAGACAAATGATGCAAGAACAACAGAGGATGATAGAGGCGAACCAGAGAAGACACGATGAGCATATGAGGTATATGATGACTGAGCTGAGGATTGGGTTGCCTGCTCTCTTCGACAGCCGGATGCTTCGGGTCCGAGTGGGTCGAGTGCCCCGGGTGGTTCGGGTTATGGTCATGGAGTACCTTTTAATGGGACGGGTCATCCGGAATTTGATAATGCTGAGCCATACCACCTTCTTGAGCAGGAGTCGGAGGAAGAATAGGAGGACGACGATTGAGTTTGCGTTGACGAGCTGACATGGGAGTTTATGTTTTTATGATGTTTTTATTTTTTAATGTTTTTGTTTTTATTTGCTCTGTACGGATATTATTCTTAGACTTATTGGTTGGGTTGGCGGGTTGGAAGTTGGTGGATGCTTGAACTTTATAAGTAACCTTTATTTTTAGATTTTATGTTTGATGTTACTTAGGTTTATCGAGAGGAGATGCCATGTCCGTTCATGAGAGAGAGAATGAGTTACCATTTCATGTTGAGTGGTCGGTGAGGAGAGCACCCATGGAAATAGACTGGCGCATTGACAGTCTCGCATATTACCAACTAAGTCTTTTCCATTGTACTTTGTTTTTATGTTTTTATTTTTATGTCTTTGTTTTTATCTTTTTAGGTTTTTTTCTTTTTATTTTTATATTTTATATCTTTTGTTTTTAAATTTTTCGAGTCATGTTTCCCGTGCCCACATTGAGGACAATGCAAAATTTAAGTGTGGGGATGGGATACAATTGTTTTAACTAATTTTAGTTTTGTTTTCGTTTTCGTATTTGATTTAAAAAACATATTGAAAAATGTTTTTAAAAAAAATGTCCCGTGAGTCTAGTTTTTGTTTCTTTAAAGTGGGAGATGAAGATTTTATCGGAAATTGGTTTTTCAAACTATTAATAATATGAGATAAATAATAAGAAGACGCACTTAACTTGGGATGTGTCGGTAGGCTCAGCCTTGAAAATGAAAGGGCAAATTTGATAAAATGGTTAAAACGGAAATCTTTTGTGGGTAAAGCGTTTTTCCGTGGAAAATAAGTAATGAAATGTCGGGCCATACTCAAGCCTCAAATTTTGGTATGAAAAAATGGAAATGTCATAAATTTAAAAAATCTGAAAACGTTATCATATGATGCTTGGGTAGGTTTAACGTTAGAGTATGCCGTGTAGCCTGTGATATAAATCTTAAACTGCTAGTTTAGTGTTTTACACCTCATTGGCATATGGTTTTATAACCTTAAATCTTGTATTTATGGGATGCTTCGTGTCCAGAGACCATGGCTCTGTATGCAATTTATTCATCTGGGTATTCACAATTCGTAAGTGGGGTTGTGAATATTTAAAATTAAGCCAAAAAGAGCAAACCCTTATAAGTCTACAAACATGATCACAAGAGTACAAAAGTACAAATTCACTACAGACTTGATCATCCACGCTGTTAGCCATGTGGGGTCCCCTTGCTCTTGTCTCATTATCATTAAGAAACGAACCACAATGGACACGCTACATGTAAGCCCTACAGATGAAATTTTGCATACTCACCTATGGTGATGGGTTCAGGGTGTTGCTTGATAACGGGGGTATGTCATGTTGTGGAGAACACTAGCTATAAATTAATTGAACCTTAATCGTATCTAATGGCTGCTTGGTAGACTTTGATGCTTAAGCTTAGGTGGATAAACAATACCCTTGATCGTCTTAACTATTCATGAAAAAAATAGAGCAACAAAAGTTTTAAATCTGCTAATTTTGAGTTTTAAGTCAAGTTGGGGTGGTCTGGTCTGGTCTGGTAAAAACTGAAAATAAGCGGGTCTTAATTGTGTAAACCACTGAGTACTATTATTGTCGGATCTTATTTGTCACGGTACAGATTAAGGCATGGGTTTAAGTGGACAACAATATCGGTGATCGCGGTTTTTGCTTTTTTCTGAGCTTTAAAAATTAACCAATATGTTTGTTAAACTGTAATTTTCCGATTCTTATCCAACTGCAACAAACTTTTTCATGGACGAAAAAAGAATAAGTGTGGGGATATTTGATATAATGCTAAATATTTATGTTTCCCGTGTATATTATAATTAGTATTTTAATTGTTTTTGTTCGTTTTTAGCCAAGATATGTATACTACTAACATTTTTATGTGTCGTAGGTTTCAGGAGTTAGTCGTGATTAAAAAGGGCAAAAAACGAGCTAAAACGAGTCGAAACGGAGATCCGGAACGCGTCAGGAAGGGTCAGAACAGAGAACCGGTCAGACCGGGCCGGTCTGCACCCCTCTGCGCGGCGCAGCGTGTTTTTCAAAGGGGGCCGGTCTGACCGGCCCCCTTTGAAAAACACGCCGCGCCGCGCAGAGGGGTGCCCATATCCCGTCGCGCGGCGCATTGTTTTGGGTGTTTAAACACCTTTAACTTAAACCTAAACATAACCTGAAAGCCACCAACCGATTTGAGTTAGTGGAGCTATCTTACGAGTCTTGTGGTGATTTTGAAGGCAAGAGAACATCCGGTGAAGAGCTAGACGTTTAAGATCGAAGAATACGGGTTTTATCGCCTTTAATCTTTTGTTCTTTATTATTTCACCATGTTTTCATTATTATTCGTTTTGATTGATTTAGACTTTAAGATGCTAGGCTAAATTCCATAAACTACCTAAGTCGTGATGAACCTTAGTTCGGTTTGATTTTATTTGGATTTCATTTTGTTATGGATTTTATGTTCTAAGTAAATTGCTAAGTTTGATTTGATTGATGCGTTTGATTGCTTGGTTTTGTTTACTTGAATTTATTGTTTCACATTGCCCTTGTTGATTGTTTCATAGGATAGGGTTTTGTTAAGTCATTTACTGTGTGTTCTTGACTAGTTTGTGATTGAATTCGAATAAAATCATAGAAACAATAAAATCAATTAAACAAATAAAAGTGAGCTGCTAGTCAAAAAGCTGTAAGGTGATAGGCCATTAATAGATCTTTGTTGGTCAGGATTGCTAGATTTAGTTCTTCGTAAGGAGTCCGTCTAGGTTTGATTTTCAGCTTAGTCTATTAAGTTAATTGAGTCTGCTTAGCTATCTTTGAATTCCGCGCTGTAAGGTAGGTTTTCGTCATAAGAGATACTTAGACGTAAGCGATTAAATAACCGGAAGGAAGTTTAATATAAAACTGGTGAGTATTAAAACTTGTTAGAAATCCATAGGCGTCTTCTTGAATTTCAAGGGTCCTGTTCGGGTTTTCTGTCAAGGGTCTATTTTACGATCCCAGTTCCATAACTTGAGTTTTCCGTTCAATTAATAACCGTAACTTTGGGGATTCTAGCCTAGGTAGTTATCTTCATCATCTGAATTAATCAAAGCTTTCTAAATTGTTTATTAGTTTAAAGTAATTGAATTTAAGTCTAATTAATTAATTAGTTTAAAGTAATGATTATGTTTATTATTATTTTAGTAATTAGGGTTTGTTTTAATTAGTTTTAATAATTAGTTTAAATTCCCCCTCAAATTTTATTAATAAATAGTCGCGTCTTGTAGTTGAGTCTAATTTGCTAGTTTCGTAATTTAAAGAGTCTCGTGGGTTCGATGTCCGGACTTACTTAGTTGTACTAGAGTCGACCGATACACTTGCCGGTTAATAGTTTAAGTTAAGTTTAAGGGTCTAGAGTATTACTTAGTGTCTAGATTAGTATAATTTTAGTTAATAATTATTTGACTACTTCAAGCACATCACATACACTTACCACTAAGGGTAAATGTATTAACTATTCACATCGAGTATACGCACAGCCCTGAAAACATAACAAGAAAATGGGGCTAGAAACTCACCTGCGTCCTGTTACGTTCACCGTTAATGGTTATTCCTTTCTTTAGCTATGTGCGAATAACTGTATAACAATTACACGTATCAATTAACTATCACTACCCATATCGCGTTTCTAGTTTAATAATAACCCTCAACGAATCTGGGTCCGGGGGCAGCTCCCATGAAAGCGGGGTTCTAGGGGAGGCAGCCCCTAGTGGGGTCCAAGGAGCAGAGCCCCTGGCTGTGGTTAAGCTGTCATGTCAGCTTGGAAAAACTTTATTTTCATTAACTGTTCTTAACAAAATTTTCATTAGAATTCTTTAATAATATTTTATTGCTAACTCATTAACCCTTTAAGGTATCTTTCATCAATTTATAAAGTCCAAGGGCTTCTATGTAATTAAATCATTTTATTCTAAGTTCAGTTACCTTTCTGTCATTCTTTCAAACTCTTTTTCATTATACAGTTCCTTAACGAATGGGGCTCATTCGTTGCCTCCTAACGCGTGTGTTCTTTCATAACGAATGGACTCATTCGTTACTTCTTGACGAATGAACCTTTATAACAAATGAACTTTTCTAACGAATAAACCTCTATAGCAAATGGACTTTCATAGCGCATGGACCTTCTAATGAATGAGGGTTCATTCGTCACCACCCCTAACCAATAATGTAGCTCATTCGTTACTTCTTCCTTAACGAATGGGCATAGCGAATGGCTTAACGAATGTAACTCGTTCATTATTATGTCTTCACGAATGGGTATAGCGATTAGGTCAGAGAATTTCAGAGCATTCAATGACATTCCCTAAACATTCCCCTATCGTCGGCGCCGCCTTTCCGGCGCCGTCGTCACCAGAAAACAGGGATCTTTCTGAAAAAGCGAGATCTCATTCCATTTTCCACCGTTTTCGTACCGTTCGATCCGGATCCGAGCTAGGGTGACCCCTAAGTTCGTCTTTCGATCGGTCTATACCTGATTCCATCCGGATCTCGTGACTTTAACGGTTGAGGCTGTCGGTTCATCGTCTCATGACTAGACCTAGCGGGTTCGGATCCATATAATATCATAAAATCATTACCTCGAATTGATGCTCGGTTTCCTCTTGGGTTCGGCCATAGAAGAGAGAAAGATGAGAGAAAGCTTAAGTGTTTTGTTTGGATGGAGTACGGAATGAGTGGAATGAATGGATTAATGAATAATATTGTTTATTTATTAGGGGTCATGGGCTTTAGCCCTTGGTCTTTCTTCCTTCCTTATTAATCCAAGTCCATTACCAACATTTATTTAACCCAACACAAGCCCATCTCATAATAACTAATATTATTATTTTGTATACCATAACATGAAACGGGATGTTACAAGCTTTACTTCTACTTCAAGTTTATGTTGATGATATCATCTTTGGGTCAATAAATGAACATATGTGCTTAGAGTTTGAAGAGGTCATGAAGTTAACATACTGTATGAGTTCTAAGGGAGAGATGAATTTCTTCCTTGGATTGCAAGTTTAACAAAAGATGGATGGAATGTTTATGTGTAAATCCAAGTATGTACAAGGCATTTTGACCAAGTTCAAATGCTATGATTTGAAGACTGCTTCTACTCTAATAGACACACATGAAAAGATGGTAGCTAATGAAAAGGGGAAGCCTTTGGATCAACGTGAATATAGAGCTAAGATTGAATCACTTATGTATCTAACTGCTTCAAAACCAGATATCATGTTTGTTGTATGTGTTTGTGCAAGATTCCAAGCAAATCATAAAGTCTCACATATGATGGCTATCAAGAGAATCTTCAGATACTTGAAAGAAAAGCAAAATTTGGGAATTTAACATCCAAAGAACAATGCCTTTGATCTTATTACCTACATAGATAGTGATTATGATGGATGAAATATGAGCAGAAAGTCAACATATTGTGGTCTTCAATTCTTAGGAGATAGGTTGGTCTCAAGGCA
The DNA here is from genome assembly GCF_021521415.1 of Bidens hawaiensis. NCBI lineage: Eukaryota > Viridiplantae > Streptophyta > Magnoliopsida > Asterales > Asteraceae > Bidens > Bidens hawaiensis. The sequence goes on from NW_027491180.1 coordinate 2,670,854, forward strand.
GTGCAAGAAGCAAAAAACTGTGTCGATTTCAACTCCTAAAGCTAAATACATTGTTGCATCTGTTTGTTGTGCTCAAGTCCTCTGGATTCAGAATCAACTGCTTGATTATGGTCTGAATTACTTAAACACTTCTATATTCATTGACAATACTACTGCTTTGTTCATTTTTAAAAATCATGTTCAACACTCTAAGACCAAGCATATTGAAATCAGACACCATTTTATCAGAGATTGCAATGAAAAAGGACTAATAGAAATGAAAAGAGTCGAATTTAGTGACAACTTGGCTCATTTGTTCACAAGCCACTAAATAAGACTAGATTCAACTATATATTAAAAGAGTTAAGAATGATCAACTCTGATGAAGTCTGATTGATGATATATGCTCAAATGTGCTAACGGAATATCTGTTTAAAGGTCTTGTGTGATTTAAGTGTGAATATGCGAATTTGCTATGATTGTTGTGTCCTTAAGTGACTAATTGATGAATTAGGTGTTTATGATACTTAGGTGTGTAATTGTGCTAAGTTTCATGATAACTTGATAAGTATGATAGTGACTGATTTGAACTGTCTTATTTGCATACTTATTTGAAGATTTGTCATGATCATTATTTTGAAATGACAATGTATTATGTGCTTAGAACAAGTTAGATTATGCATGATTATCTTGATTAGGACTTCATGTTAGCCTACCTGTTTTTATGCATTAATGTGATCTGCTGATTATATATGATTATGTAACAGTTTGTTTTTGTAAGAATTTGCTTTTGTGGTAAAACTTTTGTGTTAAAATGAACATTTTCAATGAACTTTTTCAAAGTAAAATATTTTTTGACAAATGAGCAACTTAATGGTGGTGAGACATGATAAGCTTATTCAGTTCAAGCTTTAAATACGCTTAAAAGGTTTTCGATGGAAATTGATCCAACTTATAGGAAATGATAGTATATTGATTATTACCACTACTCATATGGATTTAATCAGATGAAAAGACTATTAGTGCATTCATTGATAAGTATGACAGTATTCCATGATGTGTAAAAACTGAGATGATATAAACTAAATGAAAATCCAAAACTTAATGTGGAAATACATTGTTGAAATATGCATGTTTTAGGATAAATCTCTCCAAATGATAGGCATAAAAGTAACTACCCAGTCAGACACAAGCCTGTTGGTATTTGGTCAATCAAAAATGATTCATTTTATATATGACAAAGAACAAAATAGTGCAAAATGATTATACATCAACAAAAAGTTGATAAAATTTACAAACATGAGGGTTTAAACTAGAACTACATAAGTGGGGCATCATTATAAGTCCTAAACACCGTGAATGGGAGGCATGTAAGTCCGAACTGCGCGGCATATAAGTTCAACGTTCAACCTCAAATTTGAAAATTTTTGAAAAGATGAATGTATTAAAGAAATTTATAAATGTTCTGTCATTAAAGATATTTTAACCAAATATCAGTGGGTTGAAGTGAAATTGGGGTGATTTGGGGAAAGATAAATAAGGTTTGAGAAGAGATATGAGACATCATAATGCAATAAGTGTTATCCATTTGTGTATTATGCAACTAATTGAATCTTAATCATATCACGAAAGTAATGAAATTCATGCTAAGTAATTACCTGGCTATTAATCTGCCTAATGTGTCATAATAATGCAGAAAATGAAGTATTGAAAGGTGACTTAATCAATATGATCTCATGTTGAGATCTTTTCATAAAAAAGAACGAGAAAAGGATTTGAAATGATGAAACTGAAATTTGATCTCATAATGCACCATTTGCTCTTAAACTTTGAACCAAAATGAGAAAACTGTTTAAAAGTAAGGTATAAATCAATAAGTGTTGCATTTTTGTACTGAATATATCTGAATATCTGCTTTCGAGTAAGCTAAAATGATTATGAACTTTCGAGTAAACTAAGTTGTTTAGTTGGTGTTTGACTCAATCAAGCATACTAGATAAATGTTTGATATAAATATGTCTGACAATCCTTTGAATATGTGTTTCGAGTAAACTTGAATATTTACTTGTTGTTTAGCTCCTTCGAGTAAAATTGGTATATTTTGTAGCATACTTGATAAAAAAAATTGATTTAACTAAGTTTTGATTATGTCTGAATACTTTGTTTCCGAAAAATGCAAGTGTTTTCGAGTGAACTTTGTTTAACGAGTAAACTTTATGCTTCAAGCACACTTGCAATTTCAAGTTTTTTCGAGCTAACTTTGTTTCTCGAGTACACTTTATGCTTTGAGCACACTTCTATGTTAAGAATTAACATTATAAGTGTTATCTAACATGCTTTTTGATTTTGAAGTATTTTCGAGTACACTTTGTTCTTCGAGTTTTCTGAAAGTATATCTCTGAACAATGTTAACTCTTTGCTTATTTAACTAAATTCGAGTAAACTTCACTATAATAGGATATTAGAGTTAGGTTTGACATTTAGGAAAATTTCTCAGTTACTATATTGTGATCTTCATTGATTTTGAGCAAAGATGTTTATTTGAGCAAATATACTTGATTATATGGCTTGTGATTAAAATCTCGAGCAATCTAGTATATTCGAGTAAACTACTTTCATTCTAATCACTTAGTATATTTCTCATAACTTTAAAACACGATTAAACTCTAGTAACAAGCAAGCTTTGATAAAATACTTTATCGAACAAGCTTTGTGCTTGAATATTAAAAATCTGGGTTTTGGCAGTATTCATGTACTAAATAACAAAAATTATTTAAAACCCACTTTTAAATGCACAGAGGGTATACAATAAAAGAGGGACTTAGAAAAATTTTTCATTCGTCTTTGCCCTCTATCTCTCTCTTCTATTATACCAAACTTGCTTGCGAACTAAGTTACCCAAACGTTGCTCACTAATCCTTTCCAAATATTATCATCCATTTAATTCCTACTTGTTAAGCTTTAATTGAATGATTTCCGACATTCTTTATATGGGTTTAGGTCTTTAATTTTCAATTTTACTTACATCTCTGTTTTATGTGTAGGCTATTATATTGTCAAAGAACAGATTAACTGGTTGATATGCTCTAACATGAGGTTCGCCTTGACAGAAAGCCCAATTATCTACACAAAATCATCATCTGGATTTCTGGAGATATGTACAACTTATTGGATGTTAATGGAAGGAGAATCGAAGCCACTATGCTGGGCAGGGAGGTTGAAGTAACAGAGCAACTGATAAGAGCAAGCCTTCAATTGAATGACAATCTTGAAGTTCAATTATCTTATTCACCGCAACGATTATTAAGAATATTTCAAAAGACTCTTTGCTATCAATGAAACATAAATGAAGGACAATTTCAAAAGTGGATGTTTCCATTGATTTACCGTTTCCTATTTCACCATATTATACAGAGCATGACACCAAGGAGAGGGACACGGACCTTGATGAGCAGGGAGATTGCTACTGCAACTGTTGCTGTCATATATGACCAACCTTTTAACTTTTCAAGAATGATCTTTGAAGGTTTGGTCACGAATCTGAGGAAGGAAGAAAATGACAGATTCTTGATGTATCCAAGATTTCTGCAAATAATTTTTAATATATTACACCATGATCTGCCAACTGCTAGAACTACACATGTGTTACAAGATCCGAATGTTTACAGGAGGATCAGCAGGTTAGGAGCAATAAGTCAATTACACCATGATATGGAGATTATGGAGGTTCCTGTTTCACCTATAGTGAGCAGTGAAAAAGAGAGTGACGAGGAAGATGAAGATGAGAGTGAGTCTGATAACGATGATGATCATGCTGATGGAGGAGATGATAATGTGAATGATGATGATATGTAGCACTAGTGAGGGGGAGGCAACTCATGATGAAGTCATTTCCAACATTGTTCAACATGCGTCTACCCTTACACCACCTCTTTCACCAACACCACAATCACCACCTCAATCCCAAATACATAAGCCTTATGTCCACCACCTCACCTCCCACAAACATTTGAGCCAATCATTTCTTCACCACCATCTTCCCCCTAAACCCAAACCCAAACACAAACCCAAACCCAAACCCAAATACAAACACAGACCTACCAAACTGAACCAGAACCTTACATACATGAGCTTATTCCTTCCCACCTCATAAACCAACCCAACACACCATACCAGTCACCAACGCACTCTCTAAACATTGACTAACATGATACTCCTTTATCACCTCTCATCCAAAGCCATATACCTTTAATCCAAACTAGAAACTCTTTATCCCACACAAGCTCCCAAATTATCCAAAGCCAATTCACAATCTCAGCCAACCCAAACATCTGAATCATCTGAATCTGACCTGTTCACTTTATCCCCAATTTCAACTCATGGTATTATGAAGACAAACTTTGATATTATTATTGAGAACTGTGATCTAAAAACTGATAACATTGAGCTGAAGGTGTGGAACAAGGAGTTGGATCTCAGCTTAAACAAGCCTTGAAGAGAATTCAAACCATGGTGCCTAAGGTTTAGAAAACCTCAAAAGCACCAAAACAGGGGGAGAATATCTCCGTAGCTGCTGTTGATGAAGATTCACTTAAATTGATTGGAGTATTGTATGTCATCAGTGATGATTATGATGATGCGGTAGTAGGAGAAAGAGAGAAGGTGGTTGATGATGTCATTGTGAATGCTGAGGATGTTGATGAAAGGGAGATTGATGAGACTTTCGATAATGTGATTGTGATTGCTAAGAATGTGGTTGAGGAGGTTGTTGATGAAATGGTTGTTGATAATGATGAGGCTGTCAATGATGTGATTGATAATGTTAATGATAATGTTGTTAATGATGGGACTCTGACTGATGTTGAAAGTGATAAAATAGTTGTGTTGGAAGAAAATACTGAAGAAGATGTTATTTTTGGTCAACTATTACTCTATCTGGTAAGACGGATGAGCCTTTAAAAGGGTAAAGCAATTGCTAAACATGAAAGTCAACTTTAGCCTTGAAAAGGAAGATAGATTAGTCAATCGACTGTATTTTTTTATTGATGAATCTGCTGAAAAAGGAAAGAAGTTGCATGATAAAATTGAGAATGAATGGTTTTAAAGAGACATTCTACATCACAAGCTTACTGAGAAAGAGATAAAGGAGAAGATGATTATTATGAAACAAATTGAGCTAAAGAAGAAACTAAGTGAAGAAAAGGTGGGAGTAGAACAAAAGGTAATCAAAGGACTCTTGAAACTACAACAGGCTGAGGATGCTGACAATGCACTAACCATAGTAGTTTATAAGTTCCAAACAGAAGAACCCTTCATTGAAAACATTGACAAGAAGTTGGTCACAGATTATGATGCCAAGAAGATCCAAGATGAAATGGTAAGAAAAACAAACGAGAAGGCAATTGAAGGCCTACTACATGAATTTAAATCAGCCGAAAGAGAATGGCCGGTAAACCTTGTGAAGTTTTTATGGAGAAGGAAAAGGTTTGGAAGTAACATTCCAGAAGCACTTATGCCCAAATAGAAAAAGTGAGTTGTGAAGGAGAAGAAGCAGGGGGTAAGGAGAAGAAGACTGAGCAAACAAACGAAGAACCAATTGATGCTATCCCTCTGCAACCTGTCAAACCTGAAGAAGATGAGCTGAATATAAATATGGAATCCAATGAACCACAAATAGGGGCATTGGAGGACATTTCAGACTTGGAGGATGATGGGGAGGGGTAGGAATTGAAAGAAAAGGAGGATGAACTAGCTTCACCTCAAATTCATTTGTCTGATGTACATACTGAGAATATTATATCAAGGTTGGAAGAATTGAAGAGGGAGGATCCTTGAGTTATCAGTCTAATGGGTTATGGATTTATATTTGAAGAATTGAATGAATTATCCGAACAAGATCCTAACTATTTGTTTGAAAAGAAAAGGGATGAAGTGAGAAAGAAGAAAGAACAAAAGAAAAGGCATCTGAGTCAATATATCTCTCACTTGAAAAGAAGAAATTACATTGAAGAGCAAATGAAGAACATGAGCTATGAATACATGGAAGATTAAGTAAAGCTCTTAAATCCCAAGAAGAAGAATAAGAAGAAGAAGAGAGAAAGAGAATTGAGCAAAGGGCAAAATATGAACTGAAAAGGAAAAAGAGTGTCTTCAGGAGATTTAGTGGAAAGTGTGGATTTCTGTTAGAACATGGGTATGATTTTGAGATTATTGATTCTATGAGCAAGAAAGAAGTGAAAGAAAAATTCAGCAGGCTATCTCAAAATATCAGAGATGAAGGAAAAGTTGATGCTGAAGATATGAAATTAAGAAGATTAAAGGAAATGAAACAAAAAGAAGAGGAAGAAAGGGAAAGGAAGGTTAAAGCTGATAGATCCAAAGTCAAAATTGCTGAGGAAAAAAAGACAACCTTATCCAAAGATAAAGAAAAATAGCTTGAAAGACTGATGGATGCTAGGGGTGTGCTGGGAGAACTGAATAAGCTGACTAATACACAAAAGAAAGATCTGTATGAATCAGAGTAACCTAATTACAAAGGGGAGTTAAAGAGCCAGTACAAACATGAAAACCTAACTCAAACTCCTTCCTTGATTGATGAAGTAAAGAAAGAACCTACTAAATATGAACTAAAAGTTCAGTTGAAGCCCAAGACAAAGAAAAGGTTGATACTCTAAGGAAATCATGTTAAAGAAACGTATGCCAACTGAGGTGTTTGACAATTTGGGACAGTCTCAATTGAAGGATTTGTTTGATAAGGAAAAGGTATATTTTGATCAAGTTGAAGATGAGTATAAAAGAATCATGTCTTTACAATTTGGTCCCAAAACACAAGTTGGTAGAAGACCAAGATCTTCAACTGAAGAACAATTGGACATGGAGACTATGAAGATGATAAAAATCTTGTCCAAGGAAGGTGTCAACTACCTTTCACTGATTATGATGAAGAAACAGGATATTGTGAAAATTCTTGAATCAAAGGGACATGTAAGAAGGCCCCAACCCCAAAGACATTACACTTCAAGGGCAGCTACATCTAGATTTCCCATCCCTACCACTAGGTCCAGTTGACAACGAGAACAAAGACCACCATCTAATGTGCATCTAGCAAATAATATACACTTTGATTCTAGGATCAAGACACTGAAAGTGATAATGAATAGTGGTGAACTGAAAACGATTATATTCAGAGATGATTTTTGGGACTTCAACAAAGAACAACTTGAAGAGTTAGCAAATATGCACTTATATGGTTATTAACAAATGGAAAGATTTGCTGGTCAGCAGAGGAATGACTTTTCCCGATAATGTTGAAATTCATCAAACCTTACTCAAAATTACATATTCAAACCTTTTAAAGGTAAAATGCAACTCTTTTTGTCTTAAACCATGTATCATATAAATTTATCATTCAAAATCAATGGTTAAGAGTGGTGCATTAAGAGATCAAATTTCAGTTATTTTCTTTCTTTTTTCTTTTGAAAAGATCTCAACATGGGATCACATTGGTTAAGTTGCCTCTCATTACTTCATTCTCAGCATCATTATGACATATCAGACAGGTTACCAGCAGGTCTAGACATAGCATGATTTTCATTCCTTTGGTGATATGCATTAAGGCTCAATTATATTGCATAAGACTGAAATGGATAACACTTATTATGTTCTGATGCTCCATTTCTATTATCAAGGCTTATTTAGCTTTCTCCAGATCACCCCGAATTGACTCCGACCCCCAGTTATATGATCAAAAGTTTAATGACAGAAAGTTTAATGACAGAACAGTTCAAAGATTTAGATTTTTCTTTTCAAATTTACAAACATATGTGAGGTTGAACGTTGTTCTTACATGCCACACAAGTCGGACTTAGAGTCCTTTCATTCGGAATGTTTAAAGGACTTATATGATTGCCTCCACCCGTGTAGTTCTTGAATTAACCCTCATGTTTGCATTTTTCATAAAATTTATGAACACTTATCAACTTTTGGTTGAATAAATATTAAAATAGTTTAGTTCACATTTGTTCATTGTCATTCTCAATAAGAAACTTCATTTTAGGTGACCAAATACCAACGGGCTCATGTATGACTGGATAATCACTTTTCTGCCTATCATGCAGAAAGATGTGTATTGGAAAATGCATAGATAATAATGTATCTCCACATAAAGTTTAGCATTTTCATTATGTTTATATCATCTTAGATTTTACACATCATGGAAAGAAACCGTACATGATAATGACTGTACTAACTGTCATTTTAGCCTATTAAATCCATAAGATTAGCTGAAATAACCAATGTACTATCATTTCCCATTGGTTAGATCAATTTTCACATTCCAACCTTTTAAGATTCTATAAAGCTTGAACTGAGTAATCTTATCATGTCTTATCACCATTAAATTTGCTCTGTTTTGACAAAAGTGTTTTAAGAATTTTTTTTATAAAGTTCATTTGAGTAGCCAATTTTGTCACAAAAACACATTTTGACACAAACATTTGAAACATATTCAAAACACATATTCAAATCTCAATACAAATGACATCATCAAAACAAGCAGACATCATAAAATGCATAGGCTAGCATATCCTAACAATATCATCATATCAGATACTCCACATAATCAAGGTATCAGATAAGCACATTCATATAGATCAAATCAAATATTTATCCTGATAACTCACATTCACTGATAATTATCTTAAGCATCAAAGACACCTAAGATACACACTAATAGTCATTCAAATCACATATCAGCAAACATTAATCACATATTCACAGATCAATCAAACAAACATTCAACAAGACTTTTAAAAAGTCAGTTTGCACAAGAAGCACACATCATCAATCAGACCTCATTGGAGTAGATCATTCCCAGGGCTTTCAGAAGAAAGTTGAATCTGCTTTTATCAAGTGGCTTGGTGAATAAGTCAGCTAAATTGTCACTTGAGTCAAATCTTTTCACTTCAATTAGACCTTTTTCACTACAATCCCTAATAAAATGATGTCTAATTTCAATGTGCTTAGTCTTGGAATGTTGTACAGGATACTTAACAATAAATGATGCATCAGTATTATCAGTGAAAATAGGGGTGTTTAGAAAATTCAAACCATAATCCAGCATTTGGTTCTGAATCCAGAGAATTTGTGCATAGCAGGCAGATGCAACAATATACTCAGCTTCAGCAGTTGAGATGGACACTGTAGTCTGTTTCTTGCACTGCCAGGACATCAATCTGTCACCCAAAAATTAACAACCTCCAGAAGTGGACTTTCTGCTCATGTTGCACCCATCATAGTCATTGTCAATATAGGAAACTAGATCAAATGAGCGGTTCTTTGGGTACCAAATTCCTTGATCAGGTCTTCCTTTCAAATATCTAAAGATCCTCTTGACAACATTCATGTGAGAGACCTTAGGAATTGATTGGAATCTTGAACAAACACACACAGCAAACATGATGTATGGCCTTGAAGCAGTCAGATACATCAGAGATCCAACCTTTGCTCTGTATATTCATGTTCATCTACTGGCTCCCCCCTTCTAATATGTAATCATTTTCTCATGTATATCAATAGGAGTTAAGCAGTTTTGAGGTCATGACACTTGAACTTATTCAATATGTCCTGCACATATTTAGACTGGTATACGAAAATTCCATCAGCCTTCTGTTGAACTTGCAATCCAAGAAAGAAGTTCATTTCTCCCATAGAGCTCATGATGTACTTGGACTTCATCACCTCTTCAAACTCCATACACATTTGTTCATTAGTTGAACCAAAGGTAATATCATCAACATAGACTTGTAACAACAGCAAATCTCTTCCTCTTTTCTTATTAAAGAGGGTCTTGTCAATAGCTCCCCTTTGGAAACCATTATCAAGCAGATGGTTTGATAACTCATCATACCAAGATCTTGGAGCTTGATGTAGTCCATACAAAGCTTTGTTTACTCAGAGTCCTAAATTCTTGGTGGTTGAGTCACATACACCTCCTCATCTATTTTTCCATTCAAAAATGCAGATTTGACATCCAATTGGAATACTCTTATATTGTTTGAGGCAACATAAGCTAAGAAAATTTTTATTGCTTCAAGTCTTGCTACTGGTGCAAAGAGTTCCACAAATTCAATCCATTCTTCTTGTAAGAATCCCAATGCAACAAATCTTCCTTTGTTTTTAATCACAATCCCCCTTTAATCTCTTTCCATTAGGTTCCAATGGCATATCTGTTTCTTGGCTTATCTACAACTTCCCACACTTGTAAATCTCTGAACTGAGCCAACTCCTCTTGCATAGCTTCTACCCAACTATTTACTTTAAATGCTAGAACAATGTTCTTAGGTTCTATTTGGAAAGCAAGAGTACAAACAAATTATTTTCTTGCATAGCTTCTACCCAACTTGCTTTCTATTTGGGATAGAAAGCAAGAGTACAAACAAATGTTTGCAGATTCAAAAGCACTTATTGTTACTCTTTCATTGATGTTTCCAATGATGTTCTCAGGTGGATGATTCTTTTTAACATATGAGGATTGAACAATCACATAAGTAGATATGGAAGATTCAAGATTTGTGTCATTGAGATCAGGTTCATCAATGATTAAATCAGTTGTTGCATCATGAAATTCATGTGCTTCTTCATTATTCTGTTATGAAGTAGAAGCATCATTGTTTCCCGTATTCAAGCTTTCAAACAATTGTTCAAATCTTGCTTCTCTTTTAGCTTGTGTCTGAATATCATGTTGGTTGCTAGGATCACCCTCATTCAAGACATGATTATCTTGATTCTCTTGGTTACCATTGTCTTGGACCTGTTCTTGATTGAGACCTTGGTCTTGATCTTGAACTTGTTCATTTTCAGCAATTGAGGGATCCTTTATGAATCTATATTCAGGTATTTTACTAGCAACCTTGGACCACAACTTGTCCAAAACAATTTTCTTTGAAGATTCTTCCATATGCACACTGGTTTTGTATAAAGTTTCATTAAAGTCCTCAGGATAAATCTTGAAGGACTTGATTAACTTCTCAAGATCAAATAGCCATGCTGCTCCATCAACATTATTGAACTCATTTTCATTAAAAATAACATCGGAAGATTCAATGACACTCAAATGGTCTTTTACATAGACTCTGTAGGATTTTGAGTGAGTTGAATATCCAACAAAGAAGCAATCCAAGGATTTTGACTGAAATTTGTTGAGATAATCCTTGGTGTTCAATAGTGAACATTTGCATCCAAAAGGCTTGAAAAACTTGATGTAAGGCTTCATTTTAAACAAAATCTCATAAGGAGTCTTATCTTGACTTTTGTTTAGAAGGACCCTATTCTGAACATAGCAAGCAGTACTGATAGCTTCTACCCAAAATATAACAGGCAAGAAAGCATCTTCTAACATGGTTCTTGCAGCTTCAATAAATGTTCTATTCCTTCTTTCTGCAACCCCATTCTGTTCAAAAGTTCTAGGAGCAGAGAACTGTTGAATAATTCCCTTTTATTTGCAAAATTCTTCCATAACTCCATTTTTGAACCCAATCCCATTATCACTTTTCATTATCTTCACCCTTGCATCCAACTGGTTCTCAATCCTTGTTACACAGCCTTTAATTAACTCAGCAACTTCATCTTTTGTACTTAGGAAATAACCCCAAGTAAATCTTAAAAAATCATCTATGATCACCAAACAATATCTTTTTTTATCAATACATGGTAAACTCACATGACCAAAAAGATCCATATGAAGCATTTCAAGCACTTGATCAATTGAGTTTATGAACTTTGGTTTGTGAGATGACTTGTGCTACTTACCCTTTTGACAATAAATGCATTTGTCATCAAGTTTGAACTCTCTTGTGGGCAAACAAATTACATGCACACCTTTCACAAGTCTGTTCATGTTCTTTAGGTTGACATGACAAAGCTTTTTGTGCAACAAGTTGGATTCATTTTCAGTGGCTTTGGATACAAAACAAGTACCTCCCCTTGAAATGACATTTTTCATATTAAATTCATACAAATTGCCATTCCTTGGAGCCATCATCAAAATCATATCTGGAGGAATCACAAAGTCAGGTTTGCGAATAAAACAGTGGGTGTCATCAAACCCAACCATATAACCTTTATCCCACGTTTGTGAGATGCTCGATGTTGGGTTTTAACAAGATTATCAATGCCATATAAACCCATTTATATGAAAAACGTAGCGGATTAAGTTGTTTTAAATCTTGTTATATTGATTAATATAAAACCCGTTTTATATGTAAAACCCAAGCCCCGGGTCCATATACGAATTACATGCATACCAAAACTATCAACCATATGGGGTTTATGTAATACAACCTTTCAAGAGGCAAGAATATGAAGGAGATGATGATTTGAATGGCTAGCCTTCAATGGAGAAGAGCCTCAAGCTTGTATACCCTCCAAGACTTCAACAAACACCGTGCTTACTAGGATTTGATAACTCTTGCACTTGAAAGGTAAACCCTCTTGTGTTCTGCTTCCTTGAACCGATTTTTGGAGAGAAGAGAGAGAGAGGAGAGAGTGTTTACAATATTTCATGTAATGTGGTTGGTTGTATTTTTGTTGTGTCCCAAGATGTATTAATAAGAAAAAATGTCATAAACAAATGGGTGGGAAGTTTCCCCGCAAAAGTGAGCTGGTCCTACCAGATAATATTTTCTCTCTCTTCCTGGAACAGACTAATAACCCATGTACTAGTCTCAGGACTAATACTCCATGTATCAGTCGCAGGACTAATACTCCATGTATTAGTTCACAGGACTAATACTCCATGTATTAGTCACAGGTCTATTGAAACTTTGTGACATTTAACACATTTAACATACCATAAGTTTCATGCAACATACCGCAACCATTATCATATATATATCATGTAACCAACTTAAATAATTTCATAAGATAATCTCTCTAAATAAATTATCCATATAATTTATCGATTCCTCAAATGCAAATATTTAGAAACCCATTTTCTAAATATCATAAGTGCTAATATTTAGTTGTTAGATCATATCTACAATAAATATTATGGTGTTTGTCTAGCTTTCTATTGGGTATGACCCGACTTGGATCATAACGTACTAGCCACATCAACTCTAATATGTGTCTTGGGCAGACCGATTCCTACAATCTCCCGCTTGCACAAGATACATAGAAGATTGATGCAAATAGCCGCCTAACAACGGTTTACTACCCCTAATACGTATGACGAAGTGCCATTCAATAACATCATCCCCTTCAAGTCCCTTACTTGAAATGATTTAGGTGAATCTATCATTTATCCTTTTGCCACGGATGTCATGTCAAATCCAAAGACACAGAATGATCATTCTTTGTTGATTTAACTTAGCAGGCCTTAGACATCTCACTCTCAACGAATAAGAGGGACAAATCCTCTATTGACTACATACATCTCTCACTATCACCTAGTACCACACTTGAGCTCAGCCTTATGTACTGACATGTTTTAGAGCAGCGAAGAACTAAGTCAAAGTATAGTAGTGGATGAATATCAAGACCCAATATGTATCTCAGGTCGGAGGATACTAAGACGTTCGCCTTTACTCAAATTTATTTATGATCACAAATCACAAGGATTCCATGCTGTAAAATTGAGAGCGGGTCAGTCCAATATTTATCCCATAAATATCTATGAACCTTGGCAGAAACCCTTGCTATATTCATACCCTATGAATATCTACCAATCCAAGTTCATAATAGTCCTACCTTCATAATTGTTTCCACAAATATGAACGACTACGGACATTTAGAAAAATTAACTTATTCACGGATTTAAACATGCTAAAATGGAACGTAACTCAAATGTCATAATCATAAACCATAATCATATGAATGAGTCAAAATAACAATTGTTCTGATATCCAAATACAAAATAGACCAAATCCAATCACTAGAATGTCGAAGTCCTAAGGCGCAAGTATGACCCTCATGCTTTGGCCTTCAAGGAGCTTCGTGAGTGGATCCACAATGTTTTGATAAGTGTGAACTTTGCGAATACATATCTTTCCCTTTTCAACTTCATCCCTTATGTAGTTGAATCTCCGCTCAATGTGCCTTGTCTTTTGATGTGCACGCGGTTCTTTGATTTGAGCAATCGCAACCTCGTTGTCACAAAAGATCTCTAGAGGGTCCTGAATGGTATGGACTACCCCTAGATCGGCCATGAACTTTCTAATCCATGTAGCTTCTTGAGCTGCCAATGAAGCGGAGATGTATTCAGATTCAGTGGTGGACAAGGCTACCACATCTTGTTTTGCGCTCTTCCAAGAGACAACACCACCATTCATAACGAAAACATATCCCGATTGTGATCAAGAATCATCTCGATCAGTTTGGAAACTCGCATCCGTGTAACCCTTTACAACGAGTTCCTCCTCACCAGAGCCATATATTACAAACATATCCTTAGTCCTTCTAAGGTATTTCAATATGCTCTTAACCGCCATCCAATGGCTACTTCCCGGATTTTGTTGGTATCGACTTGTCATGCTCAAAGCGCATGACACATCCGGTCTGGTCCAAATCATGGTATAATGGATCCTTTAGAAGAGGCATATGGGATTCCATTCATTTTGTCTTGCTCATCCTTTGAGCTTGGACATTGAGAAGCACTCAATATTGTTCCTCTTTGAATAGGTACGAAACCGCTCTTAGAGTTGTCCATCTTGAACCTTTTCAAGATTTTTTCAATGTATGCACTTTGATTCAAACCTATCAACCGCCTTGATCTATCCCTATAGATCCTTATTCCCAAAATATAGGCGGCTTCACTAAGATCTTTGATGGAAAAACAACCCCCAAGCCAGGATTTTACACCTTCCATGGTTGGAATGTCATTCCCAAACAAAAGTATGTCATCAACATACAATACAAGGAAAGTAATGATGCTCCCACTAGCTTTCTTATACACACAAGCCTCATCAGCGTTCTTTAATGAATCCAAATTTCTTGACTTCTTCATCAAAACGGTGATTCCAACTTCTAGATGCTTGTTTTCAATCCATAGATTGATTTCTTTAACTTGCATACTTTATTAGGATGTTGTGGATCGACAAAACCTTCGGGCTGAACCATATAGACATCTTCTTCAAGATGTCCATTTAGAAAAGTGGTTTTGACATCCATTTGCCAAATCTCATAGTCATAATATGCAGCTATGACAAATAATATCCTAATAGACCTTAGAATCACCACGGGCAAGAAAGTTTCATCATAATCAACCCCTTGGGTTTGAGTGAAACCCTTTGCTACGAGTCTAGCTTTATAAGTATCCAAGTTTCCATGCATATCAGTTTTCTTCTTGAAAACCCACTTGCTTCAACCAGTTTGGAATTAAGAGGTGGATCAACCAAGTCCCATACTTGGTTGTCATGCATGGATTGCATCTCAAAGTTTATGGCTTCTAGCCATTTATCACAATCAGATGGCGACATTGCATCTCAGTATGTGGTGGGTTCATTTGAATCTACCACGTAGCATCCATCCATGAAAAATCCATATATTTCAGGTGGGGTGCTAATTCTACCAGTCTTGTGAACGCTTTGTGTGTTTTGATCAACCATTTGATCATCATCAACAACCTCTTGTTGATCGCTAGTGTCAACCAAACGTGAATCGGCTTGTGGTTCTCGATCCTCCTCGAGTTCCATAGTTCCATCTGTTCCTTCCATAAGGAACTTTATTTCCAAGAACTTAGCCTTGCGAGCTATAAACACTTTATGCTCATTTGGATTGTAGAAGTAGTATCCCATCGAATCATCGGGATATCCTACAAAGATACACTTAGTGGAATGGTTTTCAAGTTTGTTTTGGGTGTTGTGCTTAACACAAGCCTCACAACCCCATACCTTTAAATATGATAACGATGGAACACTTTCATGCCATATTTCAAAAGGTGTCTTATCCACTTTCTTGGTTGGTGCCATATTAAGAATACGGGCTGCCGAGAGCATTGCGAAACCCCAAAATAATAGAGGCAATGTGCTTCTAGCCATTCTAGATCGAACCATATCCAATAGAGTTCGATTCCTCCTTTCAGACACACATTATGTTGTGGTGTTCCAGGTGGAGTAAGTTGTGAGACAATCCCACAACTCCTAAGATGTTCTAGAAACGTATCATTGAGGTACTCACCTCCTCTATCAGTTCGTAGTACTTTGATTGTTTTGTTGAGTTGATTTTGTACTTCATTTTGGAAGACTTTGAACATTTCAAAGGCTTCATATTTGTGTCTTAACAAGAACACATTCCCATAGCGACTATAATCGTCGGTAAAGGTAATGAAGTGTCTTTCACCATTCCTTGTCATTGTCTTAAAAGGACCACATACATCCATATGTATGATACCTAATAAATCTTTCGCCCTTTCATTAGTTCCACTAAATGATTCTTTGGTCATTTTTCCCAATAAACAAGATTCACATTCATCAAATGAGTAATCACTTGATTTCAAAAGACCATTTTTTTGAAGTGTATGAATGTGATCCTTGTTTATGTGACCAAGGCGACAATGCCAAAGATAAGTGTTACTCAAATCCACTTTGAGTTTCTTGGTGCTAGATTGGTACAACATGTTATCAAAGGATGTGTTATCATGAACTAATTCATAAATGCCATTAGACGGCATCGCTTTAAAATAAAAGACATCATTCATGAAAATACAAATACCATTGTCTACAAACTATAAATCATAACCACATTGTCTTAAAAGAGAAACGAAGATAATGTTCCTAGTCAAACTAGGAGCATACAAAATGTTTTTCAAAACAACTTCCAAACCATTTGGAAGCTTCAAAACATAGTCTCCTTAGGCTTCGACATCAACCTTTGCTCTGTTGCCCATGAAGAGACTTGTATCTCCTTTCTTGAAATGTTAATTTCTTTTGAACGCTTGCAACAAGTTGCAAATATGAGTTCCACATCCGGTATCCAATACCCACGTGTTAGAATAAATAACATTAAGATAAATACGGATCATGAAAGTTGTACCCGAGGTTTTCCCCGCATCCCTCTAGTCTTTCAACTCTTTGAGATAGGTTGGAAAATCCCCTTTCCAATGACCTATCTCACCACAACCAAAGCACGGGTTGTTTAAGCTAACCTTTATCTTCTTTTCCTTTGGTTTGGGTGGTTCCGCTTTAGCTTTCCCTTTGACGTTACCCTTGACGTGTCCCTTACCTCTAGCAACCTTTGCTTTAGGTTCCGGGTGACGCCTCTTCACCGATTGTGTTTCTTCCATATGACATGCATGAAGCGCTTAAACCCTTTCAAAGTGTTCCACCCTAACTTGAGTAAGGAACATTTCCTGGGTGATCATGTCATATTCCACATGATGTTCAAAACCCTTTTGAATCTCGGGAATCATAGTTCCCAACATGAGACAAGAAACTTGCACCAAATCCTCGGTGTATTTTAACCAATCGTTATAGGCATCTAAATCGTAAATGTTTGGTTTATCGGGAATAGGATCGTCCAATATGTAGGACCTTTTTCTTGTTTGAGAACAATTCTCAATTTTTGATACCAATCCATAAAATTATTATGGTTAAGACGATCCTTATCAAGTAAAGCTCTTAGTGATAGGTTATGCACGGGTGGGATAATTGCGTTAGGTGGATTGTAGATTGCGGACATCTACATATTTAATAAAGTTCACTTTTAGTATTTTCGATATCAATTAAACTAATTTTAATCTTTAATACCCTTTATGTCTTTAAGAAAATTAATGATTAAAATCTAGAATCCAACGTTTCATTCAAATAGTAGTTAGGTGACCTTTATCCCACTATTCAAATTAACAAGGTAGTCAACGTTTGACAATTGCAACCCTTTGCAACTTCTGGTTTTATGGGATCGGGTAAACATCATACGTTTTGTTGGCATGTTTAGTCCCATCAACACCATTGAATGCCTTGTGTCGGTGACCCTATTCACATGGTTTCCAAATCAAGTCGTCCTACTTACACACACGTGTGAGTTTACATATACAAGTGGTTAGGTGACCCTCATCCCAAAAGTCACCACCTTAAGATCACTAGTTTTCTTTAATGTGGTTAGGTGACCCTTACCCCACATCAAGTCTACAAGTGACTTAAGTGTTGTATAAAAGGATGGTGTTTAACTTGTTTTTAAAAGGGATTTAATTTTTCTAAATTCTAGATTGGAAAACTATGTACCTTGCATTTGCATGCATTCAAATGTACAGTACTTTATTTGAAAACCCATATTCAAAGATGCTTTTAATAAAACCCATTTTATTGTGAAATCGTTATCTTTTAATAAAACAAATTTTATTACCTAATGATTTCTAAGGAACCAATTTTATGCAAGTTGTTGATATTAAGATTGTTAATTATCCTTATCCAAATAAGATAAAAACAAAAAATATAAATCAACCATGCAAGCATAAATAAACAACCTTAGCCACCTAATCTTGGCCACACTTGTTGACCGAAACAAGTGTGCCAAAAGGTCTCTCCTAAAGGACCAGAAATGTCACAAGGCATGTGTTGGTGAACTCCCACTTGATCCCACATCCATATGCTTCAAGTGTCCCACCTTGTGTTGTGACTCTTCTACTTTATTTGGGCTTCCATTTGGGGTCCAACTTCAGCTCCTAGCTTCCTTGGGCCTCCACTTTTGGGCTTTGGCCTTTGGGCTAAAATCCCATCTTGGACTATAAGGTCCATTAAGGCCCAAAACCAAAACCGTAACCTTGTTGCATCTTCTTTTACAAAAAATATATCCTAATACATTTTTCTCTAGTAAAAGAAATACAACCAATCTACTTATTATTACAAACCAATATGAAATGAAAAAATAAATTACAAACCAAAATAAATGAATATTACAACCAAATTGAATATTGAATAAATCACAACACAACACACACATCCAAACATAAGGTCTTGGCTAGGTTATGAACATCCAAATGCACATCCATATAAGCAAGTATTAAATGCCTAAAATGGTTCCCCTTGTGAACCTCAAACTTTCGGCCAAGGATAAGAAAAACCGAAAGTTTCGGGTTTTGTCCAAACAAAACAACCAATCATCCAAATGACTTAATTCTTCAAGATTATGACATGCATGCAAAATATAACCTTGAAAAACCAAGGGGTAACCAAAAGCCCAAAATTTTCGGCCATATGGTGAACCACACCATAAAACCCGAAATTTTTTTAGATCTATTGATGCATGTATCCGTATAAGTGGCTCTTGATGCCATTGTTGGGTTTTAACAAGATTATCAAAGCCATATAAACCCATTTATATGAAAAACGCAGCGGATTAAGTTGTTTTAAATCTTGTTATATTGATTAATATAAAACTCTTTTAATATGTAAAACCCAAGCCCTGGATCCATATACGAATTACATACATACCAAAACTATCAACCATAGGGGATTTATGTAATACAACCTTTCAAGAGGCAAGAATATGAAGGAGATGACAGTTTGAATAGCTAGCCTTCAATGGAGAAGAGCCTCAAGCTTGTATACCCTCCAAGCCTTCAACAAACACCGCGCTTGCTAGGATTTAATAACTCTTGCACTTGAAAGGTAAACCCTCTTATGTTCTTCTTCCATGAACCGATTTTTGGAGAAAAGAGAGAGAGAGGAGAGAGTGTTTACAATATTGCATGTAATGTGGTTGGTTGTATTTTTGATGTGTCCCAAGATGAATTAATAAGAGAAAATGTCATAAACAAATGGGTGGGAAGTTTTCCCCCAAAAGTGGGTTGGTCCTACCAGATATTTTTTTCTCTCTCTTCCTGGAACAGACTAATACACCATGTACTAGTCTCAGGACTAATGCTCTATGTATCAGTCGTAGGACTAATACTCCATGTATTAGTTCACAGGACTAATACTCCATGTATTATTCACAGGTCTATTGAAACTTTGTGACATTTAACACTTTTAACATGCCATAAGTTTCATGCAACATACCGCAACCATTATCATATATATATATCATTTAACCAACTTAAATAATATCATAAGATAATCTCTCTAAATTAATTATCCATATAATTTATCGATTCCTCAAGTGCAAATATTTAGAAACCCATTTTCTAAATATCATAAGTGCTAATATTTAGTTGTTAGATCATATCTACAATAAATATTATGGTGTTTGTCTAGCTTGTTATTGGGTATGACCCGACTTGGATCATACGTACTAGCCACATCAACTCTAATATGTGTCTTGGTCAGACCGATTCCTACACTCGAAAGGTTATATTTCAATCCTTCCATATAAAAGACATTATCAAAAGTGACTTTTCCAGTTGACAATATTCCTTTGCCTACTATCTTTCCTCCGTTCTCATAACTCCCAAACGCAACTGGGCCTTCAAACTTCTCTTCATAGTTCACTAGTGACCTCATGTGCTTGGAACATCCACTGTCCATATACCATACTACATTGACTGGTGTGGACTGTCCCTGCACATATCAAAGGAAATGATCAGTTTGACAATGTAATGCAAGCTGATTTAACTTGCAAATCATGAGTGACATGGACAAGTGTTGCATCAGAATTGGAAATAGGCTTAGGATCTTCATAAACTACTTCACAAGTATCAGATTCATCTAATTCATAGCCACTGTCAATTGGGCTTTTCACATATTGAATTATGCTTTTGCACTTTTGAACTACATAATCCTTTTAATTTCTTTCATTTCTCACATTTGTTCCTCTTGATACTTGAATCTCACTCCTTGGTTTCCATAGAAAACCATGGGGTTCAAATCCATGTCTAATAAGAAACTTTTCATCACTGTTAAGTTCTCTTGATTTCTTTCTAGAGAACACACTCTTAACAATTTTCTTTCCATCTATTAGTGATGTTTCAGAATCATCAGACTTTACTGATCTTGAATCACCTCTGGGAACAATCCTGATAGGTTGTTTTTCCTTTTTCATGACTACTTCAGGTTTGTTGTGAGAATTGTTTCTTTTCACTTGATGTATTGTAGTCCTTTTCATCTTTTCTTCAACTACCACAATAACTTTTTCATTCGTTGCAGCTTTTGAACTTTCACCTTTTGGTTCCACTTCCTCACACTTCCTCCCTTTGCCCAAGTATTCATCGTACTTCTTTTTGTACACACCAAAATCTTGTCCAAACTTGGTTTCATTTGGAACAAAAGCTGGTTTGTATGTAAACCTTTAATGGCCGAAATCAGTGTGGTGACCATACTATCACATTTTTTGCACCATAATTTTCCTTTGAAACTTTCATGTGACTTTCCTTTCTTGAACCTTTTACTTGGTCTAGGTGGTTCAATACCAATGGTCTTATGAGATTTGAGACCATCAAAGTCAATAGAAAAATGTACAAACTCTTCAATGTTGATATCTTACCTTTCCACTTTCCTTTCACAAAGATTATTTTCTCCATCTTGATTGGTTCCTCATCCAAATTTCCTTTGTATATTGTCTGTCTCCTCTCATATTCTTCAACCGTTTCAACTTCACCAATATCAAATAATTCCTGATTGGAGAAAACGTGGTATACATGAATGAGAGAACCCGCCATGGATCTAGCCGCGTCGATACATCGATAATACAATAAGAGATGAATACTTTAAATAATAGTTTATTGATAATTAGTGTGAACATAATATGGTGGATGGAAATAACTTATGAAGAGTATTAACTTAGATCTAGATCTCTCTCTAAATATGTACACCCACAAATGAGCATGGAACCACCTATTTATAGGCCACATGCTCCATTTACAATAAATATTCAATCTTGACTATGTATAAATTATTCGAATGCTACGGACAACAATTTCGTGCACTAACAGACACCCCCTTTTCCGTAGCTATCGAATAATTTAATCTTGGATACTTTAACTGCAAATCACCAGTCATAGAACCGTGCACTAACAAGGAATGAATTGATCACTAGTAAAAGTTTTCTTTGGCTTCTTTATGTTATTTATCTTGATCTTCCTTAAAACTTCCTTACTTGGTGGCTTTACTGCATTATAAGTGACCTTAGACATTTTTGAACTTTCACAAATATCAAATGTCAAATGACACATGTTCTCTTCTCATTTTCTTATAATGCCTTCTCATATTTGGTGTAATCTTTGGTAACAATGGGAAATCTGATGGTGGACTTGAGTTGCCACTTTCAGCAAAAATTTGATCACTTGAAGCACTCAAGTCATCCACATTTAAACACTCATCATCAAAGTCATCCTCAAAGACTTGAGTTCCAACAGATTTCTCTTCTTCCACATCCTCTTTCAAAACAAACTCTCCATTTTCACTCACCTCAACCATCTTGTAGTTGTCAATAAATTCATCTTTATCTTGAAAAACATCTCTGAACTAATTAAGGTACGCCTCCCTTTTTTCTTTATCAACTTTCAAAGAGTAGTTGTTGTTGAATGTAGGAGGGACAACTTTATATATATCTTCTTCTTTGATTTTATTCAGAATTCCACAGATATTACCTGTTGAGACATGGTTTTTCAAGAATTCATTTTCTACTTGAAGTGTGGTATTCTTCACCTTCTCCTTAACAACCATCTTTTTCAAATCTTCAAATTCTGTCATATATCTGGACTGTATTCTGTAGCTATCCATACAGTCTTGCTCAAGACTATTGATTATTTCTTAATATGTCAGATCACTTGTTTGATACACATTAATCATGCTTTGTTTCTTAAAACAATCACCTTCAAGCTTTCCTATCTTTAATTTAAGAGATTAAATGGTTTCAAGTAATTCAAGTGTGGAGTTTAAATGTACATGTGTTGAAGATGATCCAACTTCATTTTTTGTTTAGGCCATTAGCACAACATTTGCTTTGCTTATGTCATCAGCATGATTACTCCAATCAAAATTACCATCTTGTTGACTAGCGGCTAAAGCAACATTTCCTTGATTTTTGGGCTGATTGTTGTTATTTCTATTGGTGTTGTTGGGAGTATTTGGAGGGTTTTGATTATTGTTTCTCTGGTAGTTCTGCTTTTAAGGGACAACTACTTGTTGATTTTTCTTTTGTGAATTGTTGTTGTAATTGGGGTTATTGTTGAAGTTATTGTTGTTGTCATAGGTTCTTGACAGGCCTTGCTGGTATTGGTTCTGAAATTGGCTTTGATTTCTTGGCTAATATTGCTGACCTTGATTGTTGAATTTCCTTGGCAGGTTGCATTCTCTTGCAAAATGTCCAGGTTGTTGACAGTTATAGCATATGGCTTTCGACGTGCCAAACCCAATTCTCTCATTTGGACCTGATACACAAGATCTACCAGCCCTGTTGAACAGCCTCTTGCTTCTTAAGGCCAACATTGCTGCCTGCCACTTCAAGTCCATGTCCTCCAGAACATTTGATACTTGGAAGAAAGGCTTGTCTTCCCTTATCATTTCATTTTCTATCATCTCAATTTCCGTAGCTTGTAAAAAGAAAATCACATCATCAAGTTTCAATGTGTCTTAATTTGGTTTATGCCTGATAAACTTGCTTGTAGTGTACCATTCCTTTGACAATGAGGACAATAACTTGGAGTTCAAGTCAGAGTCAGACACAACATACTCAGTTGTTCTTATCTTATTCACAATTGCTAAGAACCTCTCCAGCACAGATTTGAGTCTCTCACCATCCTTGTATTTGTACCTGTCAAGTTGCTGCTTCATCATCTCCTTCTTGATGTTCTTCAGTTCTGATTTGCCTTCAAACATCTCTAGGATAGCATCATACATGGCCTTTGTAGTCTGATGATGAGCACCTATTGTGAGGATCTCCCAATTTCAACATAGCAAGAGCTCTATCATCAACCTTTTTCATTCTTGCTTCAAGAACCTGATTGTTGTTTGTACGATGTAACACCCCGCAACCGCAGCGGAAACGTAAACGGGATGCGACAGACACCTCTGATATCAACCACATTGTTTATAAAGAAAACTGAATGCATTAATATACTTCAAAATTACATTATCTAATCTTTCATTACCGTCTAGGTGATACACCCATCATACAATACGATTCATGATTATATCTGTTATAATGTATCCTAACATCCCGCACACAAATCTTACACACATCAAGCACTTAGCACGTAAGCAATCACTTCATCTAAATTGTACCAGAAAAGCATGTGAGAAAACGGGTCAACTAGGAATAGTTGGTGAGTTTCACAATTTTAGTAAACCATGATAAATCCATATCATAATATAATATTATCTGGGGACACTGTTAACCCAGTACTGTACTCACTCCGGGGACACTGTTAACCCAGAAACACATCCAATAACCTCTGGGGACACTGTTAACCCAGAAACACATTTAATAACCTCTGGGGACACTGTTAACCCAGAAACACATCTAATAACCTCTGGGGACACTGTTAACCCAGAAACATATTTAATACCCTCTGGGGACACTGTTAACCCAGAAACCCATTTAATAACCTCTGGGGACACTGTTAACCCAGAACACTGTTTCGGGCCTTACAATGTTAACAACTCAGACAATTACCATCTTAATACATTACCGTACGATTCCCGTACAATAAACATTATATAAATACATTCATTTCCATGCGATCAGCATGTACTTAAACATTTTGATAGAAACATGCTTTCTGCCCCGGGAAAATATTTAAAACAGTTCAGTAAAAAGGGGCTCGTGAAAACTCACCTTAGCACATGCAAGCAGGTAACAACAATCATTATCAGTTAACACGTCCAATCTGTAATATGATCCCTACGATCGTTACTATACACTCATTATTAATATAACTTTAACCAGGTTAACCGGTACATCTGGGGACACTGTTAACCCAGCACTGTACCCTTTCTGGGGGCAAGGTTAACCCAAAAACACTTTTCCGGGCTCAGATTGTGATGTCGTTTAGAGTTCAGTAGTCAAATCTTCTAATAACTTGTTTTCCCCGTTTTGCGTGCCTAGCACGGTTATCCAATTTTATGTTTCAAAATGAGTTTGGTCACACACGACCCAAAAATAGTTGTTGACTGATAATTTAATTAAAGTGGTGAAATTAGTACTCGGTTTAGACGCCCCGATTGACCGCGGGACCCGTTTCCGTCTTTGGTGTACCGGAAACTGTTAAATCGGTTAAAAATACCCAAATCATCCGAATTATTTTCGGATGATTCATTTTTACTTGTTTAACTCAATTATATGAAATAGTCCATTTTTAGGATTTTTATACACCAGTCAGCTCGCTTAAGCAACTTCACCGGTTTACGCGTTTTAACTTTAAAAGTTTGATAATTAGCACAAATACTTATCCGTTTACTCTCGAATCTTGAAATTTTGCACAAGTCACTTTTTAACAGTGGGGAATTTTATAAAAATATTTCCAGAATTAATTCTTATATTTAAAATTTATTTATCTATTTTTAAACACCATTTAAACACTAAATATGTCGTAAATACCAAACGATCTTAGAAAAATCCCAAATTTTTCCTGGATGTCCCCTGCCATCCACATAGTCCCCTGTAATTTTTCCAGAACCAAAATCCC
The DNA here is from genome assembly GCF_021521415.1 of Bidens hawaiensis. Lineage (NCBI taxonomy): Eukaryota > Viridiplantae > Streptophyta > Magnoliopsida > Asterales > Asteraceae > Bidens > Bidens hawaiensis. Next base: position 2,696,388 of record NW_027491180.1, read on the forward strand.
CTTTTACAAGCCATTTTCACTAAAACCGAACTAGAATCCCTAGAACTCGTTTAACTGAAAAGCCTACTTAGACTTCTCCAACTGACCTCAACTTTTGTGTGTGACTTATACGTGATATAAAAAGATTATCTGCAATTTTCTAGAATTTTTCATGATATTTAACTATTTTTCACCATTTTTGGCCAAAACCGAGCATTAAATTCACCAAATATTCATCCTTTATCCAAAAATTACCAAAAATTCACAGAACTCTTATTTTCATGTGTAGAACATCCCTGTAAAATTTCATGATCTAACTCTAAACGACCAACAATCTGTCCAAAAACACATACACCGACATAAACCGAATATACATTTCGTTTTCCGCCACTACAAGCTACAAACTCGTCTTTCCGCCTTATCTACCACTAAATACAGAGCCTACAAACAACATACCACAATACCAAGCAAGTCACACTCACGATCAAGCCATTTCTTTCATGGTTACGGTTATGATACAAAAACAAAGATTTAAACCGTAAAAATTCGTTCTTGGTTCGTTTAACCCCTTTCTTGGACCAAGATCCCTTGTATAACCCGTATACATCACTTGATCATGCAAGAATCGGTTTTCATCTTTGAAACCTCATTTTCTTGCAAACAAACTCAAGAAAAGGATGATGAACACGAATATAACTCGATCTTTACCTCGTTGTTCTTGCTAAAAATCTCGGTTTTTGGATGAAATTGTTGAGAGGATTGAAAGATCTTGGAGATTTTTGATGAAAAAAAGAAATGAAAGCAATGGGGATATCCCCATTTCCGATCGGTTAAGGGGAGAGGTGGGGTGGGACCCACTTCTCCATTCTTGGCAACTCATTTGGATTCTCGAAATCCGGATAATGTTTTGGATAATCTGGTTCAGTTCGTTTTTCGGTTAAATGCCTAATTTGGCTTAAAACGAGGCTAAAACGGTCGTTTTTTTGGCTTAAAAATGAAATTTATATAAAACCAATTTAAGAACTTTAAAAACTTAAACCATGACATTTATTAACTTGAAACATCATATCATTAATTATTGCACATCTTTTTCGGCTTGATCGATCGTCTCTTGCTTGGTTTGGTATTAAAGGTTTCGTTTAACGTACCGACGTACATTAAATCGAAATTTTTTTCTGTGCCGTACTTTACTTATCCCGAAGCATTAATGCTTCGTAAAATCACTACATATCATATATCTCGTCTATAATTGAACCCTAGATTCGTTCGGGTTTCAATAACTATCGATAGATTGATCGCATATTCAATACGATGAATTATATATTCACGTACAATCCATACAGTGAACCCTGTATTCTCGTATAATTACTATGGTAATTCATGTATCCGACATTAAATATGACGTAACTATTATCTACCGGTTAGGGTATACCGGGTTTCGTCGGAATCGTTACATTCTCCCCCCGTTAAGAAATTTCGTCCTCGAAATTTTACACGCCCACTAACCCCTTCCGAGAGAAAGGTGGGGGGGGGGGGGTTTCCTTCAGAATTCACCCTCGCGTTACCATGTATAATCTGGTCTTCACTATGAATTCCACTTAATCTTAATCAATAAAGCTTGGTGTGTCCAAACTGTTTAGTTTTCCCGTCTACTATCTCAACGGAATTATTTATGATATCAAGTATGTCTTCTATGAGTACTTCCATTGCTAGTACTTTCGTTGCCTCATCGTTTAGGTACTTTTTAATCCGTATACATGGCAAAACATCATGTATAGTACTTAGTCCCTGGAGTACTTTGATCGATAAACCAAATGACCTATCATGGAGATAGTCTCATGAGGTCCAATATATTAAGGGCTATATTCGGTTTTACCAAACCTCATATCACCTCTCTAAGGTGATGCCTTAAAAATGCCTTGTCACCTCTTTCCAGTGACAATGGTTTCCTATGAATGTTGGCATAAATCCTTTGCCAATCTCGCGCTACTTTCAACTTATCTTAAATATTATAAATCCGATTGATTGATTCTCGAATCAATCCAAATATTATGGCTTGAGTGACGGACATTTTCGATTTAACAAATTGGTGATAATCACTTTACCCATAGAAAGCTTCAAGCTCTCGATGCTTCCTTCCCCGTCTTCCAATATTGGTAGTAGGATGACTATTTCGATCTGAGATCATTGAAAATGGTACTCCACGACGAGATACCATTTCACCATCGGGAATTTGGGCAAGAATCCATTGTGGTAATCGTCATAGATTGGAATGAAATGCGAGGATTGGTTAATCGATCCGCGATTACCCAATTTTCCTCATGCCTTTGATATATCTTGGGAATTTGCGTCCCGAAATCCAATGTGATTTATTCCCACTATCATTGGCGAATTTTCTGTCGTTGTGGCGTTCCCAAGGGTTTTCGGTATGCAGACTTATCTCTTGCATAACTTAAATTTTCACCAACATACGTAACCATATCTTTCTCCAAACTCGACCGTTAATAAAAAAATCCTTTCAGGTATCCGTATCATCAATAGTCAAATCCGATCCGGATGTATGGATTATTTCGATCTATGTGCCTCGTCATTGATTAATTCACGAAGGTCATGGAGGGTCGGGATCCAAACCAGATTTTTGAAGTAGAGAATTTAGTCCACGCGCTGTTCGAAATTCTCCTCATTGCCGTAAGATTCCTTCTTTTCCAATTGTTCCTCTTTCAACGCCTCACGTTGAGCGACTCGAATCAGGTTCGAAGGTTCGACTGGACTATCATCCCCAGCACTCGCACTCACAATGGCTTAACCCGATCTTTCATACTCAAGGCATCGGCTACGACGTTAGCCTTGCCATGGTGATAACGGATGTCACAGTCATAATCGCTTAACAACTCGACCCATCTTCGTTGCCTCATATTCAGTTCCTTCTGATCAAATATGTGCTGCAAACTTTTATGATCGGTGAAGATGGTGCACTTCGTATCGTAGAGACAATGTCTCCACATTTTAAGTGCGTAGATAACCGCTCCCAGTTCTAGGTCGTGAGTAGTGTAATTTTACTCGTGTACTTTTAACTGTCGGGAAGCATAGGCTATAACCTTAATATACTACGTCAACACGCATCCTAACCCTTTACGCGATGCGTCACAATACGCGACAAAACCATCGCCTCCATCGGGGTGACTTAAAATCGGCGCTTGGCACAATTTTAATGGTTTCTATCTTATTTAGATCTTTGTGAAATCTTTGTTGCTTTACAATATGACCAAGGGATTATGCCTTCTTTATTCAAAATCACATTTTGAAAACTTCGCGTATAGCTCTTCTTGTTTTAACACTTCCACAATTTTCCTTAATCGTCGTTCGTGCTCTTCTTTACGTTGCGAATATATCAAAATATCATCAATGAATGCTATGACAAATTTGTCAAAGTAAGGTTTACAGACTCGATTCATGAGTTCCATGAATACTGCCTGCGCATTTGTTAACCCGAACGGCATGAATAAGAATTCATAATGGCCGTAGCGAGTCCGCAACGCTGTTGCTGCAACATCCTCCTCTTGGATTTTTCATTTGGTGATAACTATATATAAGATCAATTTTCTAAAGATAAATCGCCCTTTGCAGTTGGTTAAACAGATCATTTACTTCGAAGAAGTGAATACCTATTCTTGATCGTCACTTTATTCAATTCTCCCTAATCAACACATATCCTAACACCTCCGTCCTTCATTTCCCAATTAAAACTGGTGCACCCCATGGTGACTAACTAGGTCGTATAAAATCTTATCCAACAATCCTTGTAACTGATTGGATAATTCTTGCATCTCGGACGGTGCGAGTCGGTAGGGTGCCTTAGCAACAAGGCCAGCTTGAGACATTAAATCGATTCTGAATTCAACCTGTCTGGTTGGCGGTAATCCAGGGAGTTCTTCTGGGAAAACTTGTGGAAGTTTACGTACCACCGGGATATTTTCTATATGTTTTCTTTTAAATACTTTGGCAATCACGTTTGTTAAATACACCACGTCTTCTTGTCATAAATATTGTAACATCTCAAGATGAGATTTGAGTGGCAACATAATACCGTACACTTTTCTCTGTATTTAATCGCTTCATCGTCCGAAAGAGAGCTTCTAATCATCTTCTTTTCATATTTGATTTCTGCTTCATGTTGAGTTAGCCAAGCCATGCTAACTATTACGTCAAAACTTCTTTGCTTTACTGGTCGTAGGTCAATAAGGAAAGGTTAATCGTTCAGAATAATAGGACAATTCCGTACAATTTAGTTAACCATTAGGGATTTACCGTTAGCGATTCTACAGTATAGGGTTCTATAGTTTCACTAATCGGTATCTTTCCAAAGGGTAGAAGGTTAGCAGGAACTAACTTCTATCGACGACCGTAAAAATATCACTGAAGCCTATTGATTTAAAACTACAACGTACTTAATACCACTTTTGGATCATGACGTGCTTTATTTGAAGTACTCACAAAAGCACGGCTCCTTGCTTGATCAGAGGTTGATGCTTGTCATGAGGTTCATCTTCCACGACACCTTGGTTCAACTTTGGGCAATCTCTCTTGAAACGTTCTGTACTGCCACATTCATAGCAAGTACAACTGTTTGGCATAATTTGATTTCTTCGGATGGATTGTTATTGAAGTTGTTGGGTTCGGAGTGGTTGTACATGAATGGGTTGGGGTTGCCGGTTCACATGGCTTCAATTGGTTCTACAAATGGGGCATTACGTCCATCTTTACCCCACCCGTGGCCTACTATCACTCGACATTCATCTTCCTGCCGATAACCATATTTTCCACAGTTAAGGAAGGACCCTTCATGTGGTTCATGTTTTCACACCAGAACTAGTCTTAGTATAATTCTTGGTTGTAGGACATACCTACTTATTCAAAGCCTATCTTGCACTATACCTTTATCATTTCTCTTCTCTATTACTCGACGTCTCACCTAACGTCCTTCCAGTCCACTTACAATAGAGTAAGATATATCAATGCTGGCTTGCGACCCAACCCTTTCAAAGGTTGTATATTTTACAGGATTGACTATACTCTTTATCGATGGAGTTAGTCCCCAATATTGCGCTCACTTCGCTTAGTTTCAGGAGTAATTAGCCATGTTACCAGACATGACAATTCCTTCAAACGATTAGCGTGTTCCAAGTGATCAGCACACAACATTTCTACCTTTCATAGCTCAGTTTCCAATCTCTGAACTTAATTACTCGAATAAAAGTGTTTGTCACACCCGACCCTAAACGGCGGAAACAGCCGGGCGCACGCGAGTGGGGATTGATAGTCAAGCACGGGTCATTGCAAACATTTAAGAAAATAAAATTTCCATTGCGCATGAAATGTCTAGTACAAAATACATTACATTGTTTAGAATTACATAAAAACATCCAAGTATGAAAATCATTGAACATTTCCGCGCCATATCCCCTTACGTGGCGGGAACAACCGCGCGCGTCGAAGGGATAGAACCAAAATCTTCCAAAAAGCTAATTTAAGATGTTCTGCGTGAGGTGCTCTATGTGTGACTCCATGCGCTACCTAGTTGTCTCCTGAAAGACACGTAAAAACATTTGAATCAGTATAAACTGAGTGAGTTCACAAGTTTTAGTAACTTGATAAATCGTATTGCATCATAATCTTGATACAACCATACTAAAACATATTTCTGATAACATCATAAAACACATGCTTTGTGAATTCGTATTGAAACATAGTTCTGATAACATATTCCTGATAAAACCGTTCCGCGGGTTACGCGCGAACATTTCTGGAAAACGTGCTCGTCTATGCAAAGTGGCGCTGCCACTACGAGCAAAATAAAGTAATACCGTCCCGCGGGTTACGCGCGGACATCTCTGAAAAACGTGCTCGTCTATGCAAAGTGGCGCTGCCACTACGAGCGAATTAATAATACCGTCCCGCGGGTTACGCGCGGACGTTGTGCCGGAAAAACAAGGCGCTCGTCCATGCAAAGAGGTGCGACCCCTACGAGCGGGCTCAATCCCATAGTACTGCCCCATGACCATACTAGGCACTCGTCCATGCAAAGAGGTGCGACCCCTACGAGTGGGTTGATCAAACCAGCAGTCCCTATCCTTAGAGTTCCAATGGTAAAGTGATCACTTACTCGTATGCACTCACATCGAAAACCATAGATAACCGTTTGCATTGCTCGAAAAATATTCCATAAAGAAACATAATTTAAACACATAATCGCTTGCATTACTTGTAAGAGTACCATGATAAAACATAATTTAGGTACGTGTCCCTCGCCCCGAAAATAGTTTAAAACAGTGAAAATAGTGAAAATAGGGGCTGTGAGACTCACCTGTGGTTCTTGTTAAGAGACTAATCGAGATTCGGGTTTCTTGGTGTTAGGCTCGAAATTGAAAGTCTAGAATATGATTAAATAACAAGAAATACATATATTATGATCAAGAAATCGGAGAATATAAGGGTTGGAAAGTAGATCTCAAGGTTATAATCTCGGCTTACCTAGTACAGGAACGGAAATGAAACGGATGCTGATTTGCAGTTTTAAGAGTTTGTAGTGTGTTTGGGTGATAATTTAGGTTACATATTTATAGGCAAACTCAAGGGAACACAATCCCTTGCTTTAGGGGGTTGAAATCCTTTCTTATCTAGGTGTAATGATGATAAAGTATGGAAATTATTATTATAAATTTAAAAGAATGGAGGTGATTGGTCCTAGGGAGTGGTTAGAAAGATTCTGATTGATTTTGACAGGACATGCAGGACTGTGGTTGGTCGGAGTAGGTATGGCTGACAGCTGACATTTCGTGTTACAGTATACTTTTCCTGGTACTGTTGTCAGTGTGCAGTCAAAAGGTAAAAACCTCTGAAACACGTAACTGGTTCCTTCTGGGCGGGGGAAATCCCCATACATTTGAGAAATAGACTAAGTGTTTTGTGCGTGTAGCCTTGCGCGTATAGCCTTCTGCGTGTAGGCTATTTCTTTGCTGCGAGTAGGTGTGTAACCTTCTCGCAGTCAGGGACGTTGAGTTTCATTTGTAGATTCTCCATGAGGCCTTGGTATTTCAACATAGTGATCAGTTATGTTGAAGTCAATTCCATCCTGGAGCTTCAGACAAACTAGCTCTCAATGTTCCCGCCATGCTGGGAGGTTAGTTCCCTTTCCGCACGCGCATAAATGATTTGGGATGCACCCGCCTTAGCATCAAGCGGGGTGGTCAACCCATTAGACACTATGAAATTAAGTTATGAAAACATAAAGCCAAAACATTCGCATGGCGCATATAACATATGCCCGCGCTGATTCTAACATGGCGCGCTAGCGCAGGGTGCATACAACATATGCACGCGCTGATTCTAACATGGCGCGCTCGCGCAGGGGCATACAACATATGCACGCGCTGGTTCTAACATGGCGCGCTCGCGCAGGGCGCATACAACATATGCACGCGCTGGTTCTAACATGGCGCGCTCGCGCAGGGCGCATACAACATAATTACCTAATAATTAAGTTGATTACTTGGTTTATGGGATTGGGAAATTACCGGGTGTCACATTCTCCCCCCGTTAGAAGAATTTCGTCCGGAAATTTAGGAGACGTTGCTGGCAGAAGCCATGCGTTGAAAGAGGTGTGGGTATTTCTTGCGCATTTGGTCTTCTCTTTCCCAAGTGAATTCAGGCCCACGCCTCGAGTTCCATTGAACCTTTACTAACTTGATTCGACTTCTTCGCAACTTTTGTTCTTTCCAATCGGTTACTGCTATAGGTTCTTCTACGAAGTGTAGTCGTTTGTCGATGTGAATCTCGTCCAACGGTAAAATTAACGTTTCGTCGGATAAGCACTTCTTGAAGTTGGACACATGGAACGTATCATGAACTCCACTAAGTTCGGCGGGTAAACGGAGTTTATAAGCAACCGGACCGATCCTTTCCAGAATCTCAAATGGTCCAATATAGCGCGGATTTAATTTTCCTCGCTTGCCGAAACGGGGGACTCCTTTCCATGGAGAGACTTTCAAAAGCACTTTATCCCCTACTTGAAATTCCAATGGTTTTCTTCTCGCATCAGCATAGCTTTTCTGTCTGTCGCGCGCTGCCTTAAGGCGATCCCGTATCTGAAAAATCTTATCCGTCGTTTCTTGGATCAATTCTGGACCAGTCATTTGTTTGTCACCCACTTCAGCCCAGCACAGTGGGGATCTACACTTGCGCCCATATAAGGCTTCAAACGGCGCAGCCTTGAGGCTTGTGTGATAACTGTTATTGTATGAAAATTCAACCAATGGGAGATGAGTATCCCAGCTACCTCCGAAATCGATTGCGCACGCGCGCAACATATCTTCTAATGTCTGAATTGTTCGCTCGCTTTGTCCATCCGTTTGGGGATGATAAGCCGTACTCATGTCAAGACGAGTACCTAAAGCCCCTTGTAACGATCTCCAAAATCTTGAGGTGAACCGACTATCTCTATCAGAAATGATGGACACCGGGACTCCATGTTTTGAAACTACTTCTCGAATATACAATCGGGCTAACTTCTCCATCTTATCGGTTTCCTTGATCGGCAGGAAGTGTGCTGACTTAGTTAGCCGGTCAACTATAACCCAAATCGTGTTGTAACCCCCAGGTGTCCTAGGCAGTTTGGTAATGAAGTCCATAGAGATTTGTTCCCACTTCCACATGGGAATTTCTGGCTGTTGAAGCAACCCCGACGGTTTCTGGTATTCAGCCTTCACCTTCGAACACGTCAGGCACTTACTGACATACGTCGCGATGTTGCCCTTAAGGTTGGGCCACCAATATAGCGCTTTAACATCTTGGTACATCTTGTATGCGCCAGGATGTACAGAATACCGCGTTTTGTGAGCTTCGTTTAACACTTGCTCGCGCAATCCTCCCTTGAGGGGGACCCATATGCGGTTAGCAAAATATCGAGTGTCATTCTCTTTGCGCTCCAAATCCTTAACCATACCCCCAAGGGATTCGTTCTTGACAAACTCTGGTTTCAAGGCTTCTTGTTGGGCTTCTCGGATGCGGGTAGTGAGGTCTGCGCGAATGGTCAATCTTAGAGCCTTAACTCGTAGCGTCCTTGCGCGCTCTTTCCTACTTAGAGCGTCTGCTACCACATTCGCCTTTCCAGGATGATACTTTATTTCACAATCATAATCATTCAATAACTCAACCCATCTTCGTTGCCTCATGTTTAAATCCTTCTGATCAAATATGTGTTGGAGGCTCTTGTGATCCGTAAAAATCAAACACTTAGTACCATAAAGATAATGGCGCCAAATCTTTAGCGCGAAAACAACTGCTCCAAGTTCCAGATCGTGCGTGGTATAGTTCCTTTCATTGACCTTGAGCTGACGAGAGGCGTACGCTATGACTTTGTTTCTCTGCATAAGGACACATCCGAGTCCTTGATGTGAAGCGTCGCAGTAGACGACGATATCATCCGTCCCCTCGGGCAGAGACAAAATTGGCGCACTACATAACTTTTGCTTTAACATTTGAAACGCTGCTTCCTGGTTTTCGCCCCAATCAAACTTCTTATCTTTCTGGGTTAGCGCAGTCAGAGGTAAAGCTATCTTGGAGAAGTTCTCAATGAAACGTCGATAGTAGCCAGCTAGTCCTAGGAATTGCCTCACCTCAGTTGGGGTTTTTGGCGCCTCCCAATTTTCGATGGCTTTGACCTTGGAAGGATCGACGTGTATTCCTTTCTCATTTACAACGTGACCGAGAAAGTGAACCTCTCTAAGCCAAAACTCACACTTGGAAAACTTCGCATACAACTTTTCTTTCCTCAACAATTCCAAAATCAATCTCAGGTGTTGCTCATGCTCAGCTTCGGTTCGGGAGTAAATCAGAATATCATCTATAAACACAATCACAAACTTATCCAAGTATGGTTTGCAAACACGGTTCATCAGATCCATGAATACAGCCGGCGCATTAGTTAGCCCGAAAGGCATCACTAAGAACTCATAATGGCCGTATCTAGTTCGGAAGGCTGTCTTCGGCACGTCTTCCTCATGGACCCTAAGTTGGTGGTATCCTGACCGTAGATCTATCTTCGAATAATAACTGGATCCCTGCAATTGGTCAAATAAGTCGTCAATCCTCGTTAAGGGGTACCGATTCTTGACTGTCAGCTTGTTCAGCTCCCTGTAGTCAATACACATTCTGAATGAACCATCCTACTTCTTTACAAACAGTACTGGAGCTCCCCAAGGTGAAAAGCTTGGGCGTATGAAACCCTTATCCAATAGTTCCTGCAACTGGTTGGATAGCTCTTGCATCTCAGATGGAGCTAATCGATAAGGCGCTCGAGCCACTGGCGCAGCTCCTGGGACCAAATCAATTTGAAACTCGACTTGTCGCGGCGGCGGTAATCCGGGCAAATCTTTAGGAAAAACTTCTGGGAATTCGCGCACCACTGGTAAGTTTTCAATCTTTCGCTCATCTCCTTTCTTCTCTACTACGTGCGCCAGGAAGGCGTAGCATCCTTTCCTCAGGCACTTGCGCACCTTTAGACACGAAATGAGTTTTGTCACAACTCCACTTCTTTCCCCTTGAATTACCAAGGTTTCTCCGCTCAACAGTGGGATCCGAACCTGCTTCTTATGGCAAATAACCTCCGCGTGGTTCTCGACTAACCAATCCATACCTACCACAATGTCAAAACTTCCCAAGTCTATTGGCAATAAGTTAATATTGAATCCGTGACCTCCCATGACCAATACACATTGCTCAGTCCTCTCGTTTGCGCATATCTGCCTACCATTGGCTAGTTCTATAGTATAAGGTATGTCTAGCCTACTGGTCGCTAGGCCTAGGGAGTTTTTAAACTCAGTGGATATGAAACTTAGGTCAGCGCCAGTATCAAATAAGACAGATGCAAAATGGTCGTTAAGTAGAAACGTACCAGTTACTACATTCGGCTCTTCTTTTGCTTCGCCCGCGCCGATCACAAAAGCTCTCCCGCGAGCTTGGTTTCCCTTTTGCGGGCAATCCCGACTAAAATGCCCTGGCTTCCCGCATGCGTAGCAGTTGTCGCTCGCTCCAGCTTCTCTGATACGGCAATTCATCGTCTTGTGCCCTGGTCTGCCACATTTGGCGCATTCGATTCTTGCGCATTCACCCTCGTGGTGATACTTGCATCTGCTGCACCATGGGCGAGGCCCGCTGTACCCTTTTCGCGGTGGCTCCTCGGCTTGAATCGCGTAAGCCCTTACGCTCTCTTGCTTCTTGAACGGTGGCTGCTTGGAGTCGGACCCTCGGTGGTGAGAGTTCCACTTCCTCTTGGGATCAGAGGTTCGCTGCTCGATTTCGCGCGCAGTTAACATGCCCGCACGGACCGTATCCCTTGTAAGGGTGATGGCCCGCACTACTGCCTCATCAAAGGTTGGAGGCGCTGCGGCGTTGAGCGGAACCCTAACAACATGAGGTAACCCAAAGATATACCTCTCGATCTTCTTTTCCTCCGTGTTTGCCATGTCTGGCACCAACTGGCAAAGCTCGTTGAACCGGTTGTTGTAGGCGTCGATATCAGTTCCGACCATGGTGTGGTTCCAGAATTCCTGCTGCAGACTCTGAATTTCTACGCGAGAGCAGAACTTCCTCATCATCATTTCCTTCAGCTCCTCCCAGGTCTTGTGGAGAGCAACTTCTCGCCCCAATGTCTTCACTTGGAGCTTCCACCAAGACGAGGCCGCTTCTTGGAACATGCAGGTCGCGTAAAGGACCTTTTGGTTTTCACTACATCCACTAATGGAGAGAACTGTCTCCATCTTGTCGATCCAGTTGTAGAGCCCAATGGCCCCTTCTGTGCCCTTGAATGGCCAAGGCTTACAGGCCATAAATGTCTTATAGGAGCATCCTTTGTCCAAAGCTCCTGATTCGGGTTCTGGGGTTCCGGTCTCTTGACGACCCTGACTTGATTCGGCCTTGCTGGCCTCATGTGTCGCGATCGCCTGCGCGATTATTTCTGCGAGTTCCTCGGGTGTCATGGTAATTCCCTTGGCTCTGGTTGGAGGCATTCTCGTTTTTCTTAAAAAAAGAGAATATAACAAACTTAGCGCATGTACCCTGAGCACATAGTGTTTTTATCCTTAACGTTCACTAGACATTGTGTGACCCGTGTTCCTAAGTGCGTGTTTGGTTTTTTTTTTTTTTTTTTTTTTTGAAAATATTCTTTGAAAAATATTTCATGCGATTCCCCTACGGTTATAGTCTAGGTTAAAACTTCTTTTCCTAGTTCGCTATAACCAGTGCTCTGATACCAATCTGTCACACCCGGCCCTAAACGGCGGAAACAGCCGGGCGCACGCGAGTGGGGATTGATAGTCAAGCACGGGTCATTGCAAACATTTAAGAAAATAAAATTTCCATTGCGCATGAAATGTCTAGTACAAAATACATTACATTGTTTAGAATTACATAAAAACATCCAAGTATGAAAATCATTGAACATTTCCGCGCCATATCCCCTTACGTGGCGGGAACAACCGCGCGCGTCGAAGGGATAAAACCAAAATCTTCCAAAAAGCTAATTTTAGATGTTCTGCGTGAGGTGCTCTATGTGTGACTCCATGCGCTACCTAGTTGTCTCCTGAAAGACACGTAAAAACATTTGAATCAGTATAAACTGAGTGAGTTCACAAGTTTTAGTAACTTGATAAATCGTATTGCATCATAATCTTGATACAACCATACTAAAACATATTTCTGATAACATCATAAAACACATGCTTTGTGAATTCGTATTGAAACATAGTTCTGATAACATATTCCTGATAAAACCGTTCCGCGGGTTACGCGCGAACATTTCTGGAAAACGTGCTCGTCTATGCAAAGTGGCGCTGCCACTACGAGCAAAATAAAGTAATACCGTCCCGCGGGTTACGCGCGGACATCTCTGAAAAACGTGCTCGTCTATGCAAAGTGGCGCTGCCACTACGAGCGAATTAATAATACCGTCCCGCGGGTTACGCGCGGACGTTGTGCCGGAAAAACAAGGCGCTCGTCCATGCAAAGAGGTGCGACCCCTACGAGCGGGCTCAATCCCATAGTACCGCCCCATGACCATACTAGGCACTCGTCCATGCAAAGAGGTGCGACCCCTACGAGTGGGTTGATCAAACCAGCAGTCCCTATCCTTAGAGTTCCAATGGTAAAGTGATCACTTACTCGTATCGCACTCACATCGAAAACCATAGATAACCGTTTGCATTGCTCGAAAAATATTCCATAAAGAAACATAATTTAAACACATAATCGCTTGCATTACTTGTAAGAGTACCATGATAAAACATAATTTAGGTACGTGTCCCTCGCCCCGAAAATAGTTTAAAACAGTGAAAATAGTGAAAATAGGGGCTGTGAGACTCACCTGTGGTTCTTGTTAAGAGACTAATCGAGATTCGGGTTTCTTGGTGTTAGGCTCGAAATTGAAAGTCTAGAATATGATTAAATTACAAGAAATACATATATTATGATCAAGAAATCGGAGAATATAAGGGTTGGAAAGTAGATCTCAATGTTATAATCTCGGCTTACCTAGTACAGGAACGGAAATGAAACGGATGCTGATTTGCAGTTTTAAGAGTTTGTAGTGTGTTTGGGTGATAATTTAGGTTACATATTTATAGGCAAACTCAAGGGAACACAATCCCTTGCTTTAGGGGGTTGAAATCCTTTCATATCTAGGTGTAATGATGATAAAGTATGGAAATTATTATTATAAATTTAAAAGAATGGAGGTGATTGGTCCTAGGGAGTGGTTAGAAAGATTCTGATTGATTTTGACAGGACATGCAGGACTGTGGTTGGTGGGAGTAGGTATGGCTGACAGCTGACATTTCGTGTTACAGTATACTTTTCCTGGTACTGTTGTCAGTGTGCAGTCAAAAGGTAAAAATCTCTGAAACACGTAACTGGTTCCTTCTGAGCGGGGGAAATCCCCATACATTTGAGAAATAGACTAAGTGTTTTGTGCGTGTAGCCTTGCGCGTATAGCCTTCTGCGTGTAGGCTATTTCTTTGCTGCGGGTAGGTGTGTAACCTTCTCGCAGTCAGGGACGTTGAGTTTCATTTGTAGATTCTCCATGAGGCCTTGGTATTTCAACATAGTGATCAGTTATGTTGAAGTCAATTCCATCCTGGAGCTTCAGACAAACTAGCTCTCAATGTTCCCGCCATGCGGGGAGGTTAGTTCCCTTTCCGCACGCGCATAAATGATTTGGGATGCACCCGCCTTAGTATCAAGCGGGGTGGTCAACCCATTAGACACTATGAAATTAAGTTATGAAAACATAAAGCCAAAACATTCGCGCATGACGCATATAACATATGCCCGCGCTGATTCTAACATAGCGCGCTCGCGCAGGGTGCATACAACATATGCACGCGCTGATTCTAACATGGCGCGCTCGCGCAGGGTGCATACAACATATGCACGCGCTGGTTCTAACATGGCGCGCTCGCGCAGGGCGCATACAACATATGCACGCGCTGGTTCTAACATGGCGCGCTCGCGCAGGGCGCATACAACATAATTACCTAATAATTAAGTTGATTACTTGGTTTATGGGATTGGGAAATTACCGGGTGTCACAGTGTTCTAGCCCAAGAATTTTAAATTCCGACCATAACATCTGAGTAACAATTTTCTAACTATAATTTTGTACCATCGTGTTCCATCACGATACAACATAATCTACCAACATTTCTGTAGCATATTTCACTACACAATGTTCTAGACTCATACCAATATCCTTAACTATTTCGATCTTTTCTATCCACTCACTAATCTATTCCTCCCTTTACCATCAGTAAACTATTAATAATTTCCTTAACACAATCAACAGACATATCCTTCATACCGGATCTAATTCATTATGACTACTATTCATGTTTAGTTTATAACTAATACTTGTAGTCATAATAGTATTCGGTGGAACATTATCACTTTTAGTAATACCACCAAGAATTGAAATATTCATATTCATGTGATTGCTCAATCTACAATCTTGCGATCACATTTGCATCAACACTAGCAGTGATCTGTGATACTACATTCGGTATCATCATCTGCTATCTTTGAGCAATCAACTGAATCATATCAATCTCCATCATTGGAGTTACTCTTTTTATGTCATTCTGCCGTACTCATCCCGTACGCAGTAATCAATACTAATCTCACCGTATAACTCGTTACCAGTTCAATCATAACAGCAGGTACACATACACACCAAATATTATCATACATATTACACATACCAGTATCTAGTATATATGTCCCACAAGTATAATGACATATGGACTTAACCTGACGTCGGTTAACTTTTAAATACGCTTCATAACCCTTGTCACCAACTGACATAGAGATCTTCTCAACAAAGATCAATGTTTAATATGCTTGATTTCAATATCCTCCTGCATGTCAGCATAACCGATACATGCTCACCGTGAGCACCAAACGATTACATACCACGGAGTTATAATATCCGTGTTTATTCGTATATCCGGCATACACAGTATACCTCCTACGAACGAACAACCAACTATGCTATAATGATTCCAACACTTCTTTGTGTATAGGTAATCATTCTATTCGAGCATACATGGGTGTAAACATCTAACGGATGTAAGGATAATATAGGGAGTTGCCAGGTTCAAGGTAATTGCGCAACATGGGTTGCCTTCAAATATTATTAATTACTATTATGGGAAATTCTACACTTGCTCAGTCAATATCCTCAGGCGTTCTAGGTTCGTTGAAATCGGTAATTCTCGATCTGGAGGTGGTATGTCTCATATGTTTGAGAGTGAGAAATACATATATATACTTCTATATATTATTTTTATCTGCTGATTAATTATCAAATTTATTATTATCATTATTTATTTATTTATTTACCTTAATGGAATAAAAATGGGTTCAGGTACGGATCCATCCGTACGTGAGTGTCGACGGTTCGGGTGAACATCTGGGGTTATTAGGATATACGGTACCGGTGTTGGTAGGGTAAGGGATTCATCAATTTTGGTTGGGAGTGACGGTTACTAGATATTTCTGGTTAATGTCAAACGGGAGATCTAACTTGGTACTATCATAACTATGGCCCAATAAGTCAGACTCATTATCAACCGATGCTCCAGAAATTTCAGCATCCTCGGTACTTTTATTATTTTATCCCCCGGTTCCTTATCCGGGTCCCATTTCTCAATACACGTACCCACAAGATATGCACGCATATATATATACACATTAGCACACATAAATAATATTATATACTTTACACATATGTTGCAATTTTTACCTATTAATGTACCCCGTGACTTCCCCTAAATTCCCTCGTGCGGACAAGTCTGTTATTATGTTCCGGACCATAACAACTCACTTGTCCATCCAAGTTCATCCAGACCTCGTCACTATAAATTATTAGTTGATATTCAGATCCTATAATACTTGAGCTACTGGTTATATTTTATGTATCTTTTAAAGACATCCTAATTCTTTTATAACCAATGGCTCTGATACCAAGTTCTGTAACACCCCGCAACCACAACGGAAACGTAAACGGGATGCGACAGACACCTCTGATATCAACCACTTTGTTTATAAAGAAAACTGAATGCATTAATATACTTCAAAATTACATTATCTAATCTTTCATTACCGTCTAGGTGATACACCCATCATACAATACGATTCATAATTCTATCTGTTATAATGTATCCTAACATCCCGCACACAAATCTTACACACATCAAGCACTTAGCACGTAAGCAATCACTTCATCTAAATTGTACCTGAAAAGTATGTGAGAAAACGGGTCAACTACGAATAGTTGGTGAGTTTCACAATTTTAGTAAACCATGATAAATCCATATCGTAATATAATATTATCTGGGGACACTGTTAACCCAGTACTGTACTCACTCCGGGGACACTGTTAACCCAGAAACACATCCAATAACCTCTGGGGACACTGTTAACCCAGAAACACATCTAATAACCTCTGGGGACACTGTTAACCCAGAAACACATCTAATAAGCTCTAGGGACACTGTTAATCCAGAAACACATTTAATACCCTCTGGGGACACTGTTAACCCAGAAACCCATTTAATAACCTCTGGGGACACTGTTAACCCAGAACACTGTTTCGGGCCTTACAATGTTAACAACTCAGACAATTACCATCTTAATACATTACCGTACGATTCCCGTACAATAAACATTATATAAATACATTCATTTCCATGCGATCAGCATGTACTTAAACATTTTGATAGAAACATGCTTTCCGCCCCGGGAAAATATTTAAAACAGCTCAGTAAAAAGGGGCTCGTGAAAACTCACCTTAGCACATGCAAGCAGGTAACAACAATCATTATCAGTTAACACGTCCAATCTGTAATATGATCCCTACGATCGTTACTATACACTCATTATTAATATAACTTTAACCAGGTTAACCAGTACATCTGGGGACACTGTTAACCCAGCACTGTACCCGTTCTGGGGGCAAGGTTAACCCAAAAACACTTTTCCGGGCTCAGATTGTGATGTCGTTTTGAGTTCAGCAGTCAAATCTTCTAATAGCTAGTTTTCCCCGTTTTGCGTGCCTAGCACGGTTATCCATTTTTATGTTTCAAAATGAGTTTGGTCACACACGACCCGAATATAGTTGTTGACTGATAATTTAATTAAAGTGGTGAAATTAGTACTCGGTTTAGACGCCCCGATTGACCGCGGGACCCGTTTCCGTCTTTGACGTACCGGAAACTGTTAAATCGTTTAAAAATACCCAAATCATCCGAATTATTTTCGGATGATTCTTTTTTACTTGTTTAACTCAATTATATGAAAATAGTCCATTTTTAGGGTTTTTATACACCAGTCAGCTCGCTTAAGCGAACTTCACCGGTTTACGCGTTTTAACTTTAAAAGTTTGATAATTAGCACAAATACTTATCCGTTTACTCTCGGATCTTGAAATTTTGCACAAGTCACTTTTTAACAGTGGGGAATTTTATAAAAATATTTCCAGAATTAATTCTTATATTTAAAATTTATTTATCTATTTTTAAACACCATTTAAACACTAAATATGTCGTAAATACCAAACGATCTTAGAAAAATCCCAAATTTTTCCTGGATGTCCCCTGCCATCCACATAGTCCCCTGTAATTTTTCCAGAACCAAAATCTCCTTTTACAAGCCATTTTCACTAAAACCGAGCTAAAATCCCTAGAACTCGTTTAACCGAAAAGCCTACTTAGACTTCTCCAATTGACCTCAAATTTTGTGTGTGACTTATACATGATATAAAAAGCTTATCTGCAATTTTTCAGAATTTTTCATGATATTTAACTAGTTTTCACCATTTTTGGCCAAAACCGAGCATTAAATTCACCAAATATTCATCCTTTATCCAAAAATTACCAAAAATTCACAGAACTCTTATTTTCATGTGTAGAACATCCCTGTAAAATTTCATGATCTAACTCTAAACGACCAACAATCTGTCCAAAAACACATACACCGACATAAACCGAATATACCTTTCGTTTTCCGCCACTACAAGCTACAAACTCGTCTTTCCGCCTTATCTACCACTAAATAAAGAGCCTACAAACAACATACCACAATACCAAGCAAGTCACACTCACGATCAAGCCATTTCTTTCATGGTTACGGTTATGATACAAAAACAAAGATTTAAACCGTAAAAATTCGTTCTTGGTTTGTTTAACCCCTTTCTTGGACCAAGATCCCTTGTATAACCCGTATACATCACTTGATCATGCAAGAATCGGTTTTCATCTTTGAAACCTCATTTTCTTGCAAACAAACTCAAGAAAGGATGATGAACACGAATATAACTCGATCTTTACCTCGTTGTTCTTGCTAAAAGTCTCGGTTTTTGGATGAAATTGTTGAGAGGATTGAAAGATCTTGGAGATTTTTGATGAAAAAAAGAAATGAAAGCAATGGGGATATCCCCATTTTCGATCGGTTAAGGGGAGAGGTGGGGTGGGTCCCACTTCTCCATTCTTGGCAACTCATTTGGATTCTCGAAATCCGGATAATGTTTTGGATAATCTGGTTCAGTTCGTTTTTCGGTTAAATGCCTAATTTGGCTTAAAACGAGGCTAAAACGGTCGTTTTTTTGGCTTAAAAATGAAATTTATATAAAACCAATTTAAGAACTTTAAAAACTTAAACCATGACATTTATTAACTTGAAACATCATATCATTAATTATTGCACATCTTTTTCGGCTTGATCGATCGTCTCTTGCTTGGTTTGGTATTAAAGGTTTCGTTTAACGTACCGACGTACATTAAATCGAAATTCTTTTTCTGTGCCGTACTTTACTTATCCCGAAGCATTAATGCTTCGTAAAATCACTACATATCATATATCTCGTCTATAATTGAACCCTAGATTCGTTCGGGTTTCAATAACTATCGATAGATTGATCGCATATTCAATACGATGAATTATATATTCACGTACAATCCATACAGTGAACCCTGTATTCTCGTATAATTACTATGATAATTCATGTATCCGACATTAAATATGCGTAACTATTATCTACCGGTTAGGGTATACCGGGTTTCGTCAGAATCGTTACATACCATCTGGGGTATATGGTCTGTTCTTGATTGAGGTCCACATTTCAACATCATTACAGCAAACAACAGCTTCAAAGAGCACCTTCCACTTGATGAAATTTTCCTCTCCATACAATATTGAAATCTTGTTAATAGAGACTTCCTGCTCTTCGTAACCAGACATCGTTTTGTGATTTTTAGAAGGTATTTTGAAAAAAGAGAACAATAGTTGAAAAACTTGACAAACTTTTGAAATCCTCAGATCTGATGTATCTGTTCAAATAAGAGCAAGATCTAAAATAAAAATTCAAACATTAATATAAACGGGAGAAAGAAGTCACCAAAAGTTGTAGATCTGGAAGAAAAATAAAGAAACAGAGTTGCTGACGTCACTGGTCAATGAAACATTGCTTTAGCTGACGTCATTCTTCATCTTCAAATCTTCAACAACAAGCAACAATTGTTCACCCAAATAGCGGGACAAGCTCTGATACCACTTGTCGATCCCGCAGAATAACGATCACTACACAACTGTCGCAACCCACACCGTGAGGTGTTGATAAGACAGGTTAACGATTTGCTATTTAGGGTAATAAAAAATATCGTGTTAACGGCGGAATCACTAACACAATATATATATTGCTTGAAAATACTAAAGTAAACAAATACAGACTGTTATTCAAAAGATTTCCATTTATAGAAAGATTATTACAAACGGGAATCAATCAGGGTTAACAGAAAGGGAATGTTTTTGTCAGGACGTAATAAAGAACAGCCATCACAATCAGTATTTAGGAATAATATCGGTTGTCTTAATCGTATCTATCTTTTCACGTCTGTTGTCCGTCCTTTTTTGGCGTGCCCTAATTATTCTATTTATAGGCCTACCTGACAGCTTTCATTCCTTCTAGAAACCCTAATTGATGATACATATTCAGTAAATCAAATTACAAAAGACTCTAAGTGTAAAACGGGTCTTCGGGTAGGCTTTGCAGCTTTTGTCTTCTTTGAGCAGACCTGGTAACAAAGTGTGTCAAGGAACAGTTCTACGGGTAGACTTTACTTAGAATATTTTTCAAAGAAAATATTCACCAAGCAGACTTCAATCTTCTTGACCATAGAAAACTTTTCCCGATATGATCATACGAGCAAACTTGTTCGTTAGAGATCCCTTCAACTCTTATAAATGAATAACTTATTGAGCAAACACAAGTGTGTTGGTAACACTGTAGACTTGTGCTGGTAGCACTGTAGCTTGTTCGGAGTTGAACCTTTCCTGACAAAGTCCTTAAGATAATTCCTTATCAACTTTCCTCAAGCATACTCGTACCACTGTTTATTAATGAATAACCTTGCTAGATCTTTCAAAATACTTGGCTTCAAAAGCTTGGTGTAGCCAAGAGCTTGCTGGGAAGCAAACATTGCTTGGCTTTGAAGAACAACCTTGCTAGACATAGTAAACCCTGCTCGGATTGACACTAAAGAAGTCTTCAAGAAGATAACTTTTCCCGGAAGGCAAAATACCTTGCTAGGCTTAAGTAAAAGCTTGCTCGGAGGCCTAAGTGTGCTCGATGTCCATACTTAGCCATTTTTAAGGAGGTTGAGAAGATTCCAATCTTCCTTAAGCCATTTTCTAATCCCAACATTATTGTAGACCGATTAACCAAATCCACACACTTCATTCTGATCCGTAACAATTACACTACCGAAAAGCTCGCTCAAATTTACATTGACGAAATTGTATCCCGACACGGGGTAGCACTTTCAATTATTTTAGGCCGAGATAGTCATTTTACTTCACGTTTTTGGCAAGTCGTTCAAGAAGCTTTGGGGACCCGAATAGACCTAAGTATTGCTTACCATCCCCAAACAGATTGTCAATCCGAACGAACAATACAAACCTAATTGCTTGTGTACGGGATTTCAAAGGGAACTGAGATCAATACCTCCCGCTTATTGAATTCCCGTACAATAACTGTTACCACAGTAGTATACAAGAAGCACCTTATGAAGCATTATAACGGCGTAAATGTAGATCGCCACTTTATTGGACAGAAGTGGGTGATACTTAAATTTCAAGATCTGATGTGATTCAAGAAACAACCGATAAGATTCATAATATCAAACAAAAACCGAAAGCCGCCGGTGACCGACAAAAGAGCTTTGCCAATTTTTGTAGAAAACTGTTATCATTTGAAATTGGCGACAAAGTGTTTCGGAAAGTATCCCTATGGAAAGGTGTTATCAGATTTGGAAAGAACGGTAAGTTAGCCTTGACATACATTGGACGTTTCGAGATTGTTGCAAAAATTGGTCCCATAGCTTACCGACTAAAACTATCCTTCGAACTGACCACTACTCATGCTGTGTTTCATGTGTCAAATCTGAAAAAGTGTCTGACTGATGAAACGACAATAGTACCATTGGAAGATGTTCAGGAAAATGAAAAGCTAAACTTCGTAGAGGAACTGGTGGAAATTGTGGACGGGAAAACCAAGCAGTTACGACACAACAAAATATCATTGGTAAAAGTTCGGTGGAACTCAAAACAACGACCCGAATTTATTTGGGAACGAAAGGACGAACCTCAAAAGAAATACCCACATGTTCCCTAAAAATAAAACCGTTGACACATCAAATTTCGGGGACGAAATTTCTTAACGGTGGGAGAATGTGACATTCGTGACAAAACGAGATATACCTTATTCCTTACGTAGCCAGTAAACGATAAATCGGTTAATTCATAGCGATTAAACGAGTAACCGAACGATACTAATTATGACTCGTATATACACTAAGGAGTCATATATGAGTTGAATATATATTAGGCCCCAGTACATTTAAAACCATTTCAACGAAAAAGGTTTCGTTTAACAATGCGCTATGACTTTAAACACAATCGTTAACATCAAAACGAGCATTGTAGCACCCAAAGTGGACTTTTTCCCCCTTTGTTAAAGCCTGTTAAATAAGATTTATCCTTGGATATTTTCACAAAAAAAAAAGACCTCAAACCAGATCAAGTTCTGCTGTGTTCCTCACCCTTGAAACAAATCCCTAAAGGTAACATCAATTTCTCATAAATGTCATGCTTAATTAACATGATTTAAATAAAGAAAATTAGGTTTTGATTAGTATTAAACATGTTTAACCATCCAAAAATCCTAAAAATCAAAAAAATCATGTTTTTATGTTAAAAATGTTTACAAGTTAGAACTATATGGATTTTTGACCAAAAACACGGTTTAGAACGTTAATATAACGTTTTTACGGTTTAAAACCTTGATTTGAAACCCTAACCGAAACCCTAATTAACAAGGCTGGACTATGGATGATTTATGCTTGGTTTGTGTAATATCATATGTAGATACACTGACTTTGTGACCCAAGACCCGGAGAGTCGACAAAACCACCGAAAACTATCGAAAACCGACAAGGTAATTATCGTATTACTCGTTCAGGGGTTGTTTACTATTAGATTTTGACGTGCTTGTTGTTAGTTTGTGAAACTTTGCAGGGACATTAGAGATCACATAAGTGAGTCTCTGTTCAAATTTGGTATTGTTTCGATAAACGGAGAATATTTGACGAATTTATTACCGTTTATTAGCGTTTATTTGGGAAAAATAGTTAAACTTCATGAAAAATTATGAAATTTTTTTTAAACTTAGAAATGATATGTTAAGATCACTGGAAAAAATTGGGATCATTTGGAGATGTCTAAGTATAGGTTGTGCATTTGCGTTTTTATCGAGTTTTATCAGCAGAAATATACACAAAAGGGTATTTTTCTAAAGAATTAGGTTCTGGGAATTTTACAAGGGTTGTGTTATGATATTATGACCACTTAGAAAAATTATAGGATTTTTCGGGAATCGTGTGGCATAAACGGGGTATTTATAGGTTATTTGTAACGCATAAAATGAATTTTTATAAATAAATAATATTTTTACTAAATTCTATAGACTTTACTTTATTTTTACAAAAAATATCATAATTTATATGTAATTACATAATTAAGAATGATTATTTGAAGATTTAAATTATATATGTTTTAAAGAAACCGGCAATTTGTGTTCAACGAACTGACTGGTATGTCAAAACATCAAAAGTGGTCAAATATCATACTTTTGGATGAATTTGATAAAAACGAACTTTTTTCAAGATTTCTGGACATTTCGGGTGAATTGTACGTGTTTTGAATAATTAAACCCGAATGAAAACGGAAAAGAACCCTGCGATTAATCCAAATACCGAAACTTTAAACTTCTTTAATAAATCAAATCATTTTAACAAACAGTATGTTTACTTAAGTTTTTGTGATCATACCTATTTCCGAAACACATAAACGATCAACTTGGCTAGGCACGAAAAGCGATGCAACTGAGCCAAATCTGGTTTTAAACATTTCATAACGTAAAACTTCATAATCTAAGACTACTCGAATTTTCTTGGTGTAACAGCTATACCCAGACTAGTTATACAGCCCGATTTAGTTTAAAGATTGTACTAGTGTTAACCGTACTATACCGATTATAGGATACGAGCTATAATCGAGGCATTATACCTAGTGCGCGTGTAATCGACCACTACTACGATAAGGTGAGTTTCATGACCCCACTTTCTAAACTGTTTTACGAACTTTTGGGGTGGAAAGCGTGTTTACATATACGTATATACTTGAAAACTTGTGATGATGTGAATTATCTAAGTATTAACACTTGAAAGTCCCCACAAACATAAGTTATTAACTTCGCGAGGGTGACGTGTGGATAGTACTATCGGTTTGACAAACCCAACTAACAGGGTCGGAGGGGTATGTCGGAACATGTTAACCCAGTTGCACATTGTCATTTAATCTTATTACATTCTGCTATGTGGTGTTAGACATGGTACATACTTGGGGAAAAGTGGCTCTTAAATGCCAACGGGAGTGCATGGGCAAGAATGGCCATGTGTTTCAGCTCGTTTCTGTTTCACTTGTGGCTTAGTATAAAAACATCAGACACATACGTACATACATGTTGTGAACTTTATGAACTCGTATACTGATTTTCGTTCATACTCTTGAAACTAGAAACTCAACAATTAGACGTAGTTGACCCGTTTTAACATGCTATTCAGGTGAGCCAAATTTGGAATGATTGCTACGTGCTCGGTGTTATTGTCACACCCCCAAATTTCCACTAACGGAGTTTTACCGTAAGGCGGGTGACAAACCAGGATCCGAACACATTAATCACACCAAACGACATCTATATGGTCTTAAAAGTTTTAACAAATCAAAATAAAATGTTCAGAGTACTTAAGTGCTAGTGCGGAAGCTAAACAAAGTGCGGGAGCCATCTCCCAAAACAAGTTTAAATAATTCATGGCGCTACAAGCGCAAAACCAATATCAAATAAATGTTTTCAAACTTAAACCAATGCGAGTCCATGCATGCAATGTTATCCTAATCCAAGTGCTTGCTAGGGACCTGAGGAAAACATGCTAAAAAGAGTCAACACATATTGTTGGTGAGTTCACAGGTTTTCAAAGTAAGTTATGCTCTATCAGTTCATAAACATTTATAAATAAAAGTGGCCCATGGTTAACTACACTTAGTTAACTCGTTACCGCATAGTGTTATGTTTCCATCACGACCAAAGCTGACTAGTTATTGCCTCAAGTCAAGTATTGCCAAAACTTAACAATGTTTGGTCAAAGTTACACCCCGTTCGACCTCCAGTCGAGAATAATGCAGGGTGGGGTTTGTCAAACCCAATAGTACTATTTAAATTTACCACGCCAGTTAACCTTAGTTAACGGTCCGATGTTTGTGAGGACTTTCCATGGCAAAGAAACACTACGTTATAAGCAACCAAACGGTTGTGTAAAGATTTAGAGCAAGTAAAGTAAAACAGTTTTGCATGTTTCCTCCCCCAAATGAAGAGTATAAAAGTGGGGCCGTAAACTCACCTTGTTGGTGCTTCGGGTATTACACAAATCCGACCGAAGTAAATGCGTCACGTGCTAAGACCCTAAAAATGCAAGTACGTAAGTAACTTGTGGGATGGTTCCTAGAACCACTAGTATCCAACAATCTCCCATTGTTTTTAAAAAGACTTTTGACCAAAGTTTGACTTTTGTTGACTTTGACTAAAGTTGACTTCTATGTTGACCTTTGACCAAGGTTTGACTCCCGTGGACCAAAGACCAAAACTTTGACCGAGTTGACCCGACGACACATTGGTGGCTTATGATCTAACACATTGGCTAACATCAAGCATGTATCAATTTCAATGGTCAAGCATGACTAACCCTTTTGGTTAAACCGAAAAGGTTCCTAAGTCAAACTTGTGTCCTAGCAACTCATCAAATCATTTAACAAAGATTCATAGCCCTGAACAACACTTATCAAGCAAATTCAAACTAGCAGTCATGTAGTGAGTTATAACCTAGCAAAGATGCACGATTCTAGCATATCAACCTAACTCAATAAATTATCATTATTTTACACAGAATACCTCTATGTCTTAGGATTTCAAAAATATTTTTGTTATAATTTTATCATGCATACAAAAATCATGAAACTTCATATACTACAGCCGTGCACAATTAGGTCTGTCAGTGACCAATCAAAAGTATAAATTCACCAAAAATTCAATATAACTCTAAACAATGTGAGACCAATTGGAGCATGTTCCTAACATCCTAAATATTCTTCCGGATTTGGAATCACTTAATTATCAATTACCATAGTCAAGATATAACACTTATAGTAAGAAGTAATTTCAGGAAACCCGTAACAGTTTTGATAATCAATTTCATAAAATCATAAAAACGTAGCAAACGATCTCCAAAAATTAAAAATCATATATCCACAGAAACTAGACACCAAGTAGTATATCATAGAATCATAAATAGTCCAAAACCAATAAGTTATCATCGATTTATCAGCTAAACAATAGTCTAATACGAATCTGATCAGAATCAGATTTATAACAATCACTCAAACAAATCACCAATTAACATTCCTAGGATTCAAATCCATGAACCAAACTCTAGAAAACATCAAAACAAGATTTATACTCTCCATCAAGATGTCATTGAGTATTTTTTTTAAAGATACAACTTTAGGGTTTTCACCCAAGTCAACAAAAGACACTAGTTTTACAAAAACATAATCTTTTCAATTGTTGTTTGAACAAGGATTCCCCATTGATCATAACCCTTGTTGGATACTAGGTTCTCAAGAACCAAAACAAAGAATAATACAAATCAATACACACCACTTACTCTCTTGGATCACTTGCACTTGTATTGATCAAGATCAATATTCAAGCTTTTGCAAGGAAGAGATTGGAGGAGGGTGTGAAAGAGATGAGAGAATGAGAGAATTAGGTTAGAAAATATTTTTTTTGTGAATGTGTATAGGGGGGGGGGGGGGGGCGGCCATATTGGCTTGGCTTGGGGAGGGGGTTTGGTCCTAATTTTGGTAAGTCTTTTATATTATAAATATTGTTTTATCATCCAAAATTAGTTTTATTAAAAGTAAAATAATTAAATATATTTTTCCAACTTATGTTATAAATAATGTGACATGTTACAACTTTTATTTATATGTTCTAATGTGTCATGTAACATGTAATATCCTAGCATACTTGTCTAGCATATACTAGCATGTAATGTTTTATGTAACACTTCATAACTTGCAACATACTTACACATATAATTCTACCTTTCATGTAATATAACTTAGCATACATAACATATAACTTAGCATATAACACTTCATGTAGCATCATGTAGCTTATCGTTCATAACATGTAACTTAGCATATAGTATTTAACATGTGACTCTTAGCTTGTAATAATGATAATCATTTATTATTGTTGTGTTTATAAGACCACCAACGTACTCGGACAGACTCATGTTTGACACGTGACATGCATGTGGACTATGATGAACTAACGGACTTAACTGAGTTTGGTTAACGGAGTTAACCCGAAATTTGCAATTGTCACATCATCCCCTTGTCACATTAATTTTCGTCCCGAAAATTAATGTGATGTCACCACTAGACTGGGACATGAAAGGGATTATTAAAGAAAAATTTTAGGTTTGTCACATCATCCCCTTGTTAAAAGAATTTTCGTCCCGAAAATTTAAATTGTACCTATGGTTTGGCTTCAGGTTTGAATAGGTGCGGATACTTTTCTTTCATCTGGTCTTTGCGCTCCCATGTGAACTCTGGTCCACGCTTAGAGTTCCAACGAACGCAAACGATAGGAGTTTTACTGTGCCTACGGGTCTTTACGTCCTGATCCATGATTTCCACCGGCTCTTCGATGAAACGTAGCTGTTCGTCCACTTCTAGTTCCTCCAAAGGAACTATCAAGTTTTCGTCAGCCAAACACTTTTTAAGATTGATACGTGGAAGACGTTATGTACCCCGCGGAGTTGTTCCGGTAAGTCCAACCTATAAGCCACTGGACCGATTCGTTCCACGATTTCGAATGGCCCTACGTAACGCGGGCTCAACTTTCCCCGTTTTCCGAAACGAATAACACCCTTCCACGGTGCCACTTTTACTAAAACTTTGTCCCCGACTTCAAATTCCAAAGGCCTTCTACGCTTATCAGCATAACTTTTCTGACGATCACGTGCTGCTGCCATACGGTTTCGGATCTGAACTATCCTCTCCGTCGTTTCATGAACTATTTCAGGGCCAGTTAGTTGACTCTCACCCACCTCCGCCCAGCAGAGTGGTGATCGGCATTTACGCCCATACAGAGCTTCAAAGGGGGCTGCTTGTATGCTCGTATGGTAACTGTTATTGTAAGAGAACTCAACCAAAGGCAAGTGCGTCTCCCAACTGTTCCCAAAATCGATGATGCACGCCCTTAACATATCCTCCAATGTTTGTATTGTTCGCTCGCTCTGACCGTCTGTTTGTGGATGATAAGCCGTGCTCATATCCAGTCGTGTACCCAACGACTTTTGCAATGATTTCCAAAAGTTTGAGGTAACCCTAGCATCACGGTCCGAAATAATCGATATCGGCACACCATGACGGGAAACGATTTCTTTAATGTAAATGCGAGCCAGCCTATCCGTCTTGTCCGCTTCCCGGATGGCTAGAAAATGTGCGGATTTGGTCAATCGATCCACTATGACCCAAATCATGTCGCAACCGCTGGGTGTCTTGGGTAGTTTGGATATGAAATCCATGGATATCTGTTCCCATTTCCCCCTAGGAATTTCGGGTTGTTGAAGTAATCCCGGCGGTTTCCTATGTTCTGCTTTCACTTTGGCACATGTCAGACACTTAGCCACATACCTAGCAATTTCCTCTTTCATACTCGGCCACCAGTATAGCTCTTTTAAGTCATGGTACATCTTATCTGATCCCGGATGTACTGAATATCGGGATTTGTATGCTTCGTCCATGACCAGTGTTCTTAGATCCCCATAACGCGGTACCCAAATTCGATCATGGTAATACCGAATGCCATCCGACTTAACCTCTGAGTTCCCGTCTACACCGCGCAAAGATTCGGCATCGAAATTCTCGGCTTTCAGAGCTTCTAACTGGGCATCCCTGATCTTTTCGGGTAAACCAGAGTGAATCGTTAGTTGTAAAGCCCTAACCCTCCTGGGCTTCAAAGTTTCTTTTCGGCTCAAGGCGTCAGCCACCACGTTGGCTTTACCCGGATGATACTTAATAGCACATTCATAATCGTTAAGCAACTCGACCCATCGTCTCTGCCTCATGTTCAGTTTTTTCTGCTCGAATATGTGCTGGAGGCTCTTATGGTCAGTGTAGATCGTACTCTGGGTTCCATAGAGGTAATGCCTCCAGATTTTTAGTGCAAAGATGACGGCTCCAAGTTCTAAGTCATGGATCGTGTAGTTCTTTTCAGCGGTCTTCAGTTGTCGAGAAGCATATGCGATGACCTTTTCCCGTTGCATGAGCACACATCCAATTCCTTGCAGTGAAGCATCGCAGTAAACAACAAAGTCTTCTACTCCTTTGGGCAGTGATAGGATTGGCGCACTACACAGCTTGTCTTTCAGAGTTTGAAATGCTGTGTCATGTGCCTCGGTCCACTTATACACAATGCCCTTGCGGGTTAAGGATGTGAGTGGTTGAGCAATCTTGGAAAATCCTCCAATAAATCTGCGATAATAACCAGCTAATCCCAGAAATTGACGGATGTCGGTGGGAGTTTTCGGGTTTGGCCAATCCTTGATTGCTTCAATCTTGGATTGGTCCACTTGGATTCCCTCCCCACTTACCACGTGGCCCAAAAATTTTACTTCACGCATCCAGAACTCGCACTTCGATAATTTGGCATACAGTTGTTCCTTCATGAGTAGCTCCATCATTAATCGCAAGTGCTCTTCATGTTCCTCCCTTGTCTTCGAATATATCAAGATGTCGTCTATGAACACAATGACGAATTTATCCAAATAAGGCTTACAAACACGATTCATGAGGTCCATGAATACGGCTGGGGCGTTTGTTAACCCAAATGGCATAACGGCGAACTCATAGTGTCCATAACGAGTACGAAACGCTGTTTTCGCAATGTCTTCTTCCCGAACTCGGAGTTGGTGATAACCCGACCTAAGGTCGACCTTCGAGTAGTAACTGGATCCTTGCAGCTGATCGAACAGATCATCAATACATGGCAAGGGATACCGGTTCTTGGTCGTCACCTTATTAAGTTCCCGATAGTCGATACACATGCGTAGAGTTCCATCCTTCTTCTTCACGAATAGGACTGGGGCTCCCCACGGGGATGAACTGGGGCTTATGAAACCCTTATCTAGCAGTTCTTGCAACTGCTTAGACAGTTCCTCTAACTCCTTCGGAGCAAGGCGATACGGTGCACGAGCTACTGGAACAGCTCCTGGTGTCAGATCGATTAGGAACTCCACTTGTCTGTGAGGCGGAAGGCCAGGTAGGTCTTCGGGGAAAACCTCAGGAAAGTCACTAACAATAGGGATCTGGTCGATTGAGGCCTCCTCCTCCACAGCCTCGTCAGTACCTTTGTCGGTTATTAGGGCTAAGATCGCAGTATGGAATTTACGCAGTAATTTCTGTGCCTTCATAAGGGAAATGATCCCAACTGTCGCGCTCTCTTTTTCACCATGAACAATAAGAGTTTCTCCCCCAGGGAGAGGTACGTGGACGCACTTCTCGTGAAAAACAACCTTGGCTCGGTGCTCGGACGACCAATCCATCCCAATAACTAAGTCGAAGCTACCAAGTTCAATCGGCATAAGATCTATGGGAAACAAATGACTAGACAATTCTACGGTACAACCCTTCAAAATATGGGACACTTGGATGGTTTACCATCTGCTAACTCGATAATGTACTTAGACTCTAGGGCAGATGGGGTTCTATTAAGCATTTCACAAAATTTAGTTGACACGAAACATCTATCGGCCCCGGTATCATATAAAGTTAACGCATAACAGCCATTCAATTTATATTTACCGGTAATAGTTACGGAGTCGTTAGAAGTCTCACCTGAACCACCAATAACGAAGGCTCTTCCACTGCCTTCACCTCCGTTGTTACCATTCCCATTGTTACCATTCTTCCCGTTGCCATTTGCCCCTCCGTTACCAGCATTCTTCAGTTTGGGGCAGTTTCTCTTAAAGTGACCCTCCTGTCCACACTCAAAACACCCTTTCGGGGACTCTTGAGGTGGGGCTTGTTTCTGGGGGTTGTCTGCTCGGCAAAACTTGGTTTCGTGGCCATGTCTGCCACACTTGTTGCAACGGTACTTATCACATTTCCCCGCATGATGGAAGTTAAACTTGTTACACTTTGGGAGTTTCCCCTGATATCCTCCCTGTTGTTGGTTCTGGCTCGGGTAGTTGTTCCTGCGAGGAGACTCAAACCGTCTCTGTTGATTGTGGCCTGAAGAGGTGCTCTTGTTGCTGGAGTTGTTGTTGCCACTACTCTCCCACTTGCGTTTATTATCAGATGTGCCAGTAGCAGACTTCTTGGACGGAGAGTGCCTTGTTTGACGGCTTGATCAGTTAACTTATGAGCAAACCGGACGGCATCGTGAATGTTGGCGGGATTTGCCGACGTCACCATACTCTGGATCTGCGGAGGTAAACCGTCAATATACATTTCGACCCTATTATAAGCAGGATCGACCATTTGAGGGCACAGTATCGCTAACTCATGGGACCGTGTCGTATAAGCCTCAATGTCGGAACCCTCCATCCGCAAATTCCAAAACTCATGCTCTAACTTCTGCACTTCACCACGCGGGCTATACTCGGTCTTGATCAGATTTTTGAATTCCTCCCATGACATAGCATTGGCCGCATTTAGACCCAACAACTGAACTTGGGTATTCCACCAAGTAAGTGCTGACTCCTCGAGAGTCCCTGTAGCAACTTCACCTGGCTTGCAGCAGGGTAATTACACATAGCAAACACTGATTCTGCCTTCTCTATCCAGCGCAGCAAACCGACAGCCCCCTCGGTGCCTTTAAACGCATGGGGTTTACAATCCATGTAGTTCTTAAAGGTGCACCCTGCGGCTCCTAGATTTTTGGTTCACAAAGTGAGTGCTAGTGCCTGAGTTTCGATAGGTCATAATGACAGCAAAGTGTATACTTACCCCCTGCCGCCTGCCCCGGAATCTGGGCGGCTGCAATCGCTGCGGTCACATGCTCGTTGATGACGGCCGCCAGTTCTGCTGGAGTGAGGTTGATGCTGCCCCTGCCATGGCCACGTCCACGTCCTGACATAATCCTACGCAGTCATGAACATTGACCGGATTAATGCCTTAATTCTAGTACATCAATAACAATCAAACAACTAATTTATGAACATCACAACACAATTTAAGAAAACAATACTTGAAAAGATAACTTGTAATCCGATTACAATCATTCAATCCAAACATCATAGTTCAAAAATATTTTCTGTTGGATGGGAACAACCCTCCCACCTAGGTTCATAAAAGAAAGAAATCCAAACGAATATCAACTGACGATATCACTCGTCAGATACTCCCGATGACCCGCTCACCTCGGGCTCCTCCTCGGGGTCTTCCTCCGAATCCTCCTCGGGGTCCTCCTCTGGGTCTTCTTCAGGGTCCTCCACTGGGTCCTCTGGAGGTGCCACCCGGTCCTCACGATCCCGAATACGGTTACGAGCAATGTTCAGCTCGTTAGTCAGATCTATCACCCTGTCTGCAAGCATCTGCATCTTCTCACCTAGCCTCTCAACTTCAAAGGTTAACTTATAGTGCATCTCTGACCTCCGATCGCAGAGCTCCCTCAAGAAATCCATCTTATGCTTGGCTCCACTCTGTTTCTGTGCTAGCTTAGCAATGTCCGACTTCATACCCTGTTTCCCACACTGCGCCTTATCCAGGCCAGAAACAAGTGCAGCTATCACCCTCTCAGGAGGGCATGGCAGGGCAGGTAGAGTAGGGCAAGAAGGACCTACAACAGCTAGGGGTGGGACCTCCTCCTTCTCAATCATCATCGTCACCACCTCTGGGTACCATTCCCAGTCGCACTGGGGCTTAGGCAAGAACGTGTGCTCGGGTGAAGACTCCTTAGCAGTAGATGTGCCAGCATCAGGGATGGTCCGCTGCCTCTTCAGTCTCAGGGACGCAGGTGGTGTGCTCTCCTCAGCGGTGATAGGTGCTTTCTCACGGGCGTGATCAGCTGACGACGAAGACATACTGTGACACAAGGGTTGGGGTTGGGATGAGTGAGTGGTATCTCATGTATATATGTGGAGTGTAACTAATGCATCATGAAAAGCTATAGACCGGACTGCAACCTATATGAAATGGTATGCAACCTGGTTCACTATAACCAATGGGCTCTGATACCAATCTGTCACACCCCCAAATTTCCACTAACGGAGTTTTACCGTAAGGCGGGTGACAAACCAGGATCCGAACACATTAATCACACCAAACAACATCTATATGGTCTTAAAAGTTTTAACAAATCAAAATAAAATGTTCAGAGTACTTAAGTGCTAGTGCGGAAGCTAAACAAAGTGCGGGAGCCATCTCCCAAAACAAGTTTAAATAATTCATGGCGCTACAAGCGCAAAACCAATATCAAATAAATGTTTTCAAACTTAAACCAATGCGAGTCCATGCATGCAATGTTATCCTAATCCAAGTGCTTGCTAGGGACCTAAGGAAAACATGCTAAAAAGAATCAACACATATTGTTGGTGAGTTCACAGGTTTTCAAAGTAAGTTATACTCTATCAGTTCATAAACATTTATAAATAAAAGTGGCCCATGGTTAACTACACTTAGTTAACTTGTTGCTGCATAGTGTTATGTTTCCATCACGACCAAAGCTGACTAGTTATTGCCTCAAGTCAAGTATTGCCAAAACTTAACAATGTTTGGTCAAAGTTACACCCCGTTCGACCTCCAGTCGAGAATAATGCAGGGTGGGGTTTGTTAAACCCAATAGTACTATTTAAATTTACCACGCCAGTTAACCTTAGTTAACGGTCCGATGTTTGTGAGGACTTTCCATGGCAAAGAAACACTACGTTATAAGCAACCAAACGGTTGTGTAAAGATTTAGAGCAAGCAAAGTAAAACAGTTTTGCATGTTTCCTCCCCCAAAGGAAGAGTATAAAAGTGGGGCCGTAAACTCACCTTGTTGGTGCTTCGGGTATTACACAAATCCGACCGAAGTAAATGCGTCACGTGCTAAGACCCTAAAAATGCAAGTACGTAAGTAACTTGTGGGATGGTTCCTAGAACCACTAGTATCCAACAATCTCCCATTGTTTTTAAAAAGACTTTTGACCAAAGTTTGAGTTTTGTTGACTTTGACTAAAGTTGACTTCTATGTTGATCTTTGACCAAGGTTTGACTCCCGTGGACCAAAGACCAAAACTTTGACCGAGTTGACCCGACGACACATTGGTGGCTTATGATCTAACACATTGGCTAACATCAAGCATGTATCAATTTCAATGGTCAAGCATGACTAACCCTTTTGGTTAAACCGAAAAGGTTCCTAAGTCAAACTTGTGTCCTAGCAACTCATCAAATCATTTAACAAAGATTCATAGCCCTGAACAACACTTATCAAGCAAATTCAAACTAGCAGTCATATAGTGAGTTATAACCTAGCAAAGATGCACAATTCTAGCATATCAACCTAACTCAATAAATTATCATTATTTTACACAGAATACCTCTATGTCTTAGGATTTCAAAAATATTTTTGTTATAATTTTATCATGCATACAAAAATCATGAAACTTCATATCCTACAGCCGTGCACAATTAGGTCTGTCAGTGACCAATCAAAAGTATAAATTCACCAAAAATTCAATATAACTCTAAACAATGTGAGACCAATTGGAGCATGTTCCTAACATCCTAAATATTCTTTCAGATTTGGAATCACTCAATTATCAATTACCATAGTCAATATATAACACTTATAGTAAGAAGTAATTTCAGGAAACCCGTAACAGTTTTCATAATCAATTTCATAAAATCATAAAAACGTAGCAAACGATCTCCAAAAATTAAAAATCATATATCCACAGAAACTAGACACCAAGTAGTATATCATAGAATCATAAATCGTCCAAAAACATTAAGTTATCATCGATTTATCAGCTAAACAATAGTCTAATACGAATCTGATCAGAATCAGATTTATAACAATCACTCAAACAAATCACCAATTAACATTCCTAGGATTCAAATCCATGAACCAAACTCTAGAAAACATCAAAACAAGATTTATACTCTCCATCAAGATGTCATTGAGTATTTTTTTTAAAGATACAACTTTAGGGTTTTCACCCAAGTCAACAAAAGACACTAGTTTTACAAAAACATAATCTTTTCAATTGTTGTTTGAACAAGGATTCCCCATTGATCATAACCCTTGTTGGATACTAGGTTCTCAAGAACCAAAACAAAGAATAATACAAATCAATACACACCACTTACTCTCTTGGATCACTTGCACTTGTATTGATCAAGATCAATATTCAAGCTTTTGCAAGGAAGAGATTGGAGGAGGGTGTGAAAGAGATGAGAGAATGAGAGAATTAGGTTAGAAAATATTTTTTTTGTGAATGTGTATAGGGGGGGGGGGGGGGGGGCGGCCATATTGGCTTGGCTTGGGGAGGGGGTTTGGTCCTAATTTTGGTAAGTCTTTTATATTATAAATATTGTTTTATCATCCAAAATTAGTTTTATTAAAAGTCAAATAATTAAATATATTTTTCCAACTTATGTTATAAATAATGTGACATATTACAACTTTTATTTATATGTTCTAATGTGTCATGTAACATGTAATATCCTAGCATACTTGTCTAGCATATACTAGCATGTAATGTT
The DNA here is from genome assembly GCF_021521415.1 of Bidens hawaiensis. Taxonomy (NCBI): domain Eukaryota; kingdom Viridiplantae; phylum Streptophyta; class Magnoliopsida; order Asterales; family Asteraceae; genus Bidens; species Bidens hawaiensis. Next base: position 2,732,406 of record NW_027491180.1, read on the forward strand.
TTATGTAACACTTTATAACTTGCAACATACTTACACATATAATTCCACCTTTCATGTAATATAACTTAGCATACATAACATATAACTTGGCATATAACACTTCATGTAGCATCATGTAGCTTATCGTTCATAACATGTAACTTAGCATATAGTATTTAACATGTGACTCTTAGCATGTAATAATGATAATCATTTATTATTGTTGTGTTTATAAGACCACCAACGTACTCGGACAGACTCATGTTTGACACGTGACATTCATGTGGACTATGATGAACTAACGAACTTAACTGAGTTTGGTTAACGGAGTTAACCCGAAATTTGCAATTGTCACAGTTATAATCTGAAGTTGAATCGCTATAAATAGATGCAAGTACATAGTAATGAATATGAAGCCGAGAACTGGTTATGTGTTTTTCACTTAGTTTGTAAACTTACTAGCAACCAATGTAATATGATGTAAATTAGTTTGTTGAATTTCTTTATAAACAATGTGGTTGATACCAGAGTTATCAGTTACATTCCCGTATTACTTTTCCGCAACTACTAGTCGGGGTGTGACATCACCCTACATCACCTCCACCACCGTTGCCACCCACCAACGCCAACTACCACCACCGCTTGCCACCACCCACCCACCACAACCAGCCATCACCACCATTGACTGCGATTTACTACCTCCACCACCATCACCCACCCCACAACACTACCATCACCACCCACCATAGCCACGGACAACAACCACGACCATCACCACTAACTACCATTTTTATTTTATTTTTTCATCTTTTACAGCCAACAAAACCACACAAAGTAATGAATCATTCTATTCCCACGGACAACCAAACATAACAATAGAATGGAAATGATATATTTCAATCATTTTTCCATTCTATTACCTCTTTCAATCAATTCCCTCGCCCATTTTGTTACACCATACCAATCAAACCCTTAAACTTTCCTTTAAAAGGATCGTCATATACTTTAGACGTTCAAACACTTGGTTTTAGATTTTGACCAAATCAGTATAGACGAGTCGTTATAAACTTTATACGATCCATCAAATGTTTTGTTTGAATTTAACTAGAATTGTGCTTTAGATGGGCTGTTACAACAATTAAAGGGTCCGTCTAACTGTGTGTATAAACCCGATATGAGGTAGCCTTTAAATGGGTTGTCAAATCAGTTAGACGGACCACCGTCAATATAGATACCGTCAATATAGATCCGTGTTAGAAAAAGTTTCTTACCCTTTAGACAACCTTTTTTTTATCATGATTAACATATACAAACACTTGTAAATCATTTTGATTGATTTTATCATGATTTATAACAAGGTTTCATTATTCTAATTACAATCATAGTTTAGCTATGAAGTGCAACGTCTTGTTTACCGAATAAATAAAAAGAATTCGTTTAATATATTGGTTAGTAGGTTAGTTATGGACAATCATTTTGATATATTATATCGTGATTTATACTCATCGCTTGTTTAATTTTTTTAATTTTAAGGAATTAGATTACTATGGTGTACTTTGTCATGATAGGGGATGCTAGGAAGAAAGCATGGCGACAATGCAGAAAAAAAGAATCAAGTGGAAGAAGTGAGTAAAGAATACAAGGAGAAAAAGCAAAACTTGGGCCCTACCGTAGCTTACGGTGGCCACCTTAAGCTACAATACACTTTACTCAAGATCACCCACTGTAGCACAGTGGGAAGCTACTGTAATGATTTGATGGCCACCGTAAGCTACGGTAGCCATCGTAGCTTACGGTAGAGTCAGGACGCTGATTACGTTTTTGGCTTTATTAATGGAAGGACCTTTCTTATCCTTTGTTACAGTTCCGAACCAAAACCTCTTGGGGGCTATTTTTAGGGTTAACAATATTTTTTGGTGATTTCTAAAGGAGGATTGAAGCTATTTCATCTATGGATTTCGGATTTTGATATTTATATGATAATCCAAACAATGAGTTGCTTATTTTCTTTGTGTTCTTCCCGGATGTAAGGTTTTATTGTGAACGACTATGTTAATATTCATAAATTTTTATAATAGTAATCTAATCATTCATGCTTAGTATTATTATGGTGTTTGTGTGATTGCTTGTAGTTTGTTAATATTGTTTGATATATGCTCCAATCCATACGTTCTTGGTGTCATTGGCAATCGAGATTTAGTGGGAGGGAATTGGGTTGGCTATATTAAATGTTCATCGTGTGATAACCTCGTGTCCTAGTAATCCGAGTACGCGGTCCCTTTTTTGTTGGTATCAAGAATTGATCAAGGAAGATTGGAATATTCTCAACCTCCTCTAGAAATGGCTAAGTATGGAATACGAGCAAACCTAGAACTTATTCAAGCAAAGTATCTAACATCGAGCAAGGTTATCTTCTGGAATTCTTCGAAGTGTTAGTTCGAGCATACTACACTTCATCAAGCAAAGTTGTTCTTCAGTCGAGCAATGTTTGTTTCAGAGCAAACCCATAACTTAATCATACATAAACCAAGTAATTTGGTGGGTTGAGCAAGGTTTCAATAAGAGTGATCTCAATCACACTTGTAGGAAGTTGATGGAATTATACTCAGGACTTCCACGAGCAAGGTTCAACCTCGAGTAAGCTACAATGCCACCAGCACACTTAGTTTACTAGAATACGTTATCAACAAAAGGTTGAAGGGACCAAGAAGAACAAGTTTGCTCGTAGGATATTATCGAGCAAAGTTTGATATTATCAAGAAGAATGAAGTCTTCTTGAAGATAATTATCCGTAACGATTCCGGCAAATTCAGGTATACCCTAGCCGGAATATACTATTTACGCGTTATTTAATACCGAATATATGAATTATAATGTGTCTATACGAGTATATAAGATTCACAGTACGAATTATACTCGAATGTATAAGCTAGTCGTATTGGAATTACAATTAACCGATGAACGGTTATTGAAACCCGAACGAATCGGGGATTACGTCATAGATGAAATATATGATGTTTAGTAAGGTTTACGAAGTATTAAGGCTTCGGGATAAGTGAATTATAGCACAAAAAAAGGATTTCGATTTATTAGTACGTCGGTACGTTAAACGAAACCTTTAACATCAAACCAAGCAAGAGACGATCGATCAAGCCGAAAAAGATGCACAATGACCGACAATATGATGTGTTGAGTCAATAAATGTCATGGTTTAAGTTTTTAAAGATTTTAAATCGGTTTTATATAAATTTTAAATTTTAAGCCGAAAAACGACCGTTTTGGCTTCGTTTTAAGCCGAATTAAGTGTTTAACCGAAAAACGAACTGAACCAGATTATCAACAACATTATCCGGATTACACAATCCAAATGTGTGGCCATGGTTGGAGATGTGGGCCCCCCCACACATACTAGGACCGATCGGTCCCAATACACACACACACACATTACATTTTCTTTTTTCTAAGCTCCCAACTCCAAAATCCTCTCAACACACTTCAACCTTCTTCCAAATCCTTGATTTTTAACAAGAATCATAAGGTAAAACATGGTTTTAATGGTTGATTCATAGTTTTTATTCCATGATCTGGAGAAAATGAGGTTTCAAATGAAAAATGGGTGAAAACCCGAGATGAAACCGATTCTTGGAGGATCAAGTGATGTATACAAGTTATACAAAGGATCTTGGTCCAAGAAAGGAGTTAAAAGAGTCAAAAACGAATTTTTACGGTCAAAATCTTTGTTTTGATGTTTTAATCGAAACCATGAAAGAAATGGCTTGATTGTGGGTATAACTTGCTTGGTGTGGTGTTGTTGTGCTTGTAGGTGTTGTATCTAGTGGCTAGCAAAGGCTAGAAACCAAGATCTTTGCGATCTAACGCTAGAAAACACAAGGTAGTTCGGTTTTCGTATGATTTAGATAATTTGGACAGATTGTGATAGACCTAGAGTTGGGTCACGAAATTTCACAGAGATGATCTACACATGAAAATATGAGATCTGTGAATTTTTGGTAATTTTTGGATAAAGGATGAATATTTGGTGAATTTAATGCTCGGTTTTGGCCAAAAATGGTGAAAAATATCTAAACATCATGAAAAATTATGGAAAATTTAAGATAAGCTTTTTATAACATATAAAAGTCACACACAAAATTTCAGGTTCATTGGAGAAGTCTAAGTAGGCTTTTCGGTAAAAACGAGTTCTAGGGATTTCTAGCTCGGTTTTGGTAAAAATGGCATGAAAAATGAGTTTTTGGTTCTGGAAAAATTACAGAGAACTATGTGGGAGACAGGGGTCATCCCAGAAAAATTTGGGATTTTTCGAAGGTCGTTTGGTATTTTCGACATATTTGGTGTTTAAATGACGTTTAAAAATGGTTAAATAAATTTTAGATATAAAAATTAATTCTGGAAAAATTTTATAAAATTCCTTACTGTCAAAATATGGTTTGTACAAAATTTCAAGGTCCGAGACTAAACGGATATTTATTTGTGCTAAATGAAACTTAAAAACAAACTTTTAAAGCTTAAAACGAGTAAACCGGCGAAGTTCGCCTAAGCGAGCTGACTGGTGTTTGAAAACCTTAAAAATGGATGATTTTTATGAAACTAAGTTAATCAAGTAAAAATAAATCATCCGAAAATAATTCGGATGATTTGGGTAATTTTACCCGACTTAACCGTTTCCGGTGTATTAAAGGCGGAAACGGGCCCCGCGGCCAAACGGGGTGTCTAACCGAGCTTTAATTTCACCACTTTAATGAAAATATCAATAATAACTATTTTCGGGTCGTATGTGGTCAAACTCATTTTTTTTGAAAACATAAAGACGGATAACCGTGCTAGGCACGTAAAACGAGAAAACAAATTAACGGTAGTTTTGACTAAAGAACTCTAAGTGATATCACAATCTAAGTCCTGAAAAGTATTTCGGGGTTAACATTGTCCCCGGATCGTGTACGGTACTGGGTTAGCAGTGTCCCCAGACGTACCGGTTAACACGAATTTAAGTTATATTGATAGAAATTGTGTAGTAACGATTTGGGGATCGTATTACAGATCTGTACCAGTAGCCGTGCACCGTAGTACATCTTTGCTCACAAGAAGGTGAGTTTTCACGAGCCCCTTTTACTGAACTGTTTTAAATATTTTCCCGGGGCGGAAAGCATGTTTTTATCAAAGTGTTTAAGTACATGCTGATCGCATGGAAATGAACTTATTTATATAATGTTTATTGTACGGGAATCGTACGATAATGAATTAAGATGGTAATTGTCTGAGTTGCTAACAGTGTAAGGCCCGAAATAGTGTTCTGGGGTAACCGAGTTCCCAAAGGTTATTAAATGTGTTCTGGGGTAACCGAGTTCCCAGAGGTTATTAAATGTGTTTCTGGGGTAACAGAGTTCCCAGAGGTTATTAAATGTGTTTCTGGGGTAACAGAGTTCCCAGAGGTTATTGGAAGAATTATGGGGTAACAGAGTTCCCGGAGGTTAATCGATATGTTTTGGGATTAACAGAGTTCTCACTTGTGGGCTCAGCATAATTACATCGCTTATTTATGATTATTATAATGATTTGTTATGGTTTATTTAAATTAGTGAAACTCACCAACTATTCGTAGTTGACCCGTTTTCTTTACATGCTTTCTAGGTACACTCAAATTGGAATGAGTGATATGTGTTCGATGCTGTGTGCTATTTTGTGGAAGTCTAGAGATCTATATTTTGCATTAAATATGTTAATGTACTATCGGTAACACTTATGTGATAACGCTTAGATGGTTTTGAAATTCAGAACAATGTAATACGTTTAAATTAATGTAGTGGTGTTTTCTTTATAAACAATGCTGTTGATATCAGATGTGTCTGTTGCATCCCGTGTACGTTTCCGCTGCGGTTACGGGGTGTTACATTATCTCAAGAAAATATTCTAAGTAAAGCTTGCTCGGAGAACTGTTCCAGCACACTTGTGGATTACAATGTCTGCTCGACAAAGACAAAAGCTTACTCGGAGACCTTTTACACTTGTAATATTTTGATACGTTTAAATATGTTATGCAACAATCATTAGGGTTTCTAGAAGGTGTCAGGTGTGCCTATTTAAGGAAAGTTTGGGTCACATTTATGAAAGATAGAGAGCGAAGAATATATTGATTCGACGGCTGATTAGACTTTCATAGCAAACAGAATATCCTTGTACGGAAAGTAGCCTCCACCTGACATTCCACCTTTAAACCCTAGAGATTTTCTTTATATTTTGTTAATATCAATGGAAATCTTTTGAGTGACTTGTGTGTTTTGTCATCTTTGTGTTCTTTGAGCAGCATCTTGAATATTATTGATTCCGCCTTTAACACTCCTAATGAGATTTTGTATAAAAGAAAAAATTACATCAAGTTTCTCAAGCCATTAGGATGCAAATGTTTTGTGTTAAACACTAAAGATTATTTGAACAAGTTTCAATCAAAATCTTTGGACTGTTTCTTTGTTTGATATTCTTCACACTCAAAGATTTTGATTGAAACATGTTTAAATAATCTTTAGTGTTTAACACAGAACATTTTCATCCAAAAGGCTTGATTCAAATTTAACTTCTACTCAAATAATTCAAACTTTTTCCGTCCAAAGAAATCATCTTGCTGAAAACTTCATTGGTGACCTGCATGAAAGAGTAACCATAAGTACTTCTAAAACTGCAAACATTTTTTTATATTCCTGCTTTCTATCTCAAACAGTACCCAAGAGCATTGTTTAAGCTATAAAGGACTATAGTTGGGGTAGAAGCAATGCAGGAAGAGTTAGCTCAGTTTAGAAACCTACAAGTCTGGGAACTATTTGACAAGCCAAGAGGAAAGTGAGCAATTGGCAACAAGTGGCTTTTCAGAAACAAGAAGAATGAAAGAGGAATAGTAATGAAAAACAAGGAAATATTAGTTGCACTTGGATGTCTACAAGAAGAAGGGATGACTTTGAAAAAGTATTTGCACCTGTAGCTAGGTTAGAAGCAATAAGAATCTTCTTGGCCTATGCTGCATCTAAGAATATAAGAGTGTTTCAGTTAGATGTTAAATCTGCTGTAACATTATGAAAATTTCGAGTTAAAAATATCAAATTTCCTAAGTATAGGGACCAAATTTGTCAAAATCCAAACCTAAGGATTTAATTTAAAAATTTAGTTTTCCTGACCCATCGCGATACGCGATGGATAAGAAGAGAGACCCATCGCGTATCGCGATGGGTTGTCTGACAGCAAGACGCGTGTCCCGCCACGTGGCCACACGTGGCACACCGTTCGCCACGTGTCCCGCCACGTGTCCCGCCACGTGGCCTTACGTGGCACGTTGTCCGCCACGTGTCAACACGTGGCACACCGTCTGCCACATGGCGACACGTGGCAGACCTATATGGTGACTGGCTTGGGCTACTTCGCGATACGCGATGGGTGCCCAGAAGACCATCGCGTATCGCAAGGGTCTCCAAATTTGCCTATAAATTGAAGGCTACGGGTTCATGTCCAACTCACACTAAAATCAGCTCTCTCACTTCTCTCTAACATCTCTCTAAGTTATGCAAACCATATCCTCGATCCGTTTCGAAGTCCGCGCCATAACTCCTCGATTAACGTATTCGTTTCCTCGAAGTTTGTGCCACTCTCCACCAACATACCTACCAAGAAGGTGTTTGTATATCTCGACATCAAGATGGTGATTATACTCGAAAGGCGTACCAACAAGTGGTGAAGGATTGGTGTTTATTGATTAGCGTGCCAAGGAAGGAACAACGAAAGGAAGGGCTGATCGAGAAGAAAAGAAGGTGAAGCGGCGCTGGAGTGCTGCTCGAATAGTTAGGGTTTCCATAAGCCAACAAAGGTAGGCGTAACGCCAATGAAAATAATAAAATATTATAAAGCCTTAAACCTTATGTCGAGGTTATACTCGATACCTCGATAAAATAAAACATAACAAAGAAAAGAACAAAAAATAAGATTATGAATATTGATAAATATATATATGTGTGTAAGTATATATATTCTTTGTTATGAAAATATTATTTAAGTAATAATAACTATTCTTAAATAACCTTGTGTTTACGTAAAGGCACTCAACTAGTCAAATGTTGCGGTGTTTGCTGGGGGAACCGAGTATAGAGACTTGAGTTTATGAATTGTATTGTTTTAACTTGATTACTCCTAAGCCACGTTGGGCCGGGACCTACATAGTCCCGAGGGGTGATTAAGTAAAGAAAATATTTTTAGGGTCAACATATTCACCAGCATTCGTTGCTGACGTATTTTCTTACATTTTGCAGGTGAACAAGGATAGCGCTTGGAGTGGCGAAGTGCTATAGATATTCGATGGCTTGGATCTTTTGTTTAAAACTTAATATACTGTTAATGGTGGTTTTGTGAAACTCAAACAAGTAATTCTTAAACATTAAACGGGAAACTTTTATATCCCGTCTTTTTGTTATGTAAATATTACACTTTAAATCAACATGTTTATAAGTCTTCCGCTAACTAACCATAACTCTGATTATTTAAAAATGTGGTACCAACATATGTGTCACACGCCTAGGCCGTGGTCTGGGGTGTGACATCTTCTTTCTTAAATGGAAAGATAGAAGAGGAGGTGTATGTCCCTCAACCTCCATGTTTTGAGGATCCTGATAATCCAAATAGAGTATATAAGCTTAACAAGGCTCTATATGGATTACATCAAGCTTCAAGAGCTTGGTATGATGAGTTGTCTAATCATTTTCTTGCTAATGGTTTTAAAAGGGGAGCCATTGACAAGACCCTCTTCTACAAGAAAAGAGGAAGAGTTTTGTAAGGCCCCGGTTCCTATGCCCTACTTTTTCGTTGGATTTACTTATAAACACAGTTCTAAATATCAGAGTGAATTAAAACTTTCGTGGAGTAATATTAACAACCAACCATTCATTACATAAGTCTCAATTTAAAATAATATAAAACATGTGTTCTTAGTTCAAACATTAACAACTGAGTCTTCAAATGCCAGCTTCTTTATTCATCTGCCATGTGTCCCCCTTTAGGCCAGCTGTCTCATCTTACTCATCTACGTGCATACTAAAAGTCAGCTACGCTGAGTGAGTTCTAGTTAATCAGGCAACATACAATACATTCACACACTTACATATATACATATCCGAAGGTACATATTACATACTTAGAATGTTACCTTTCTTTCATTCGTACATATATACTTTCTTTCTTTCTTTCTTTCGTACTTTCATACATTAATTCATACATTTTTTCATACCATCACACTTTCATACTTTCATAATACATACATAACTATCTTTACCATCTTAGATATTTGTAGGGTCTGGTCCCTTTCTTCTCTATCTCAGATATTATCAGGGTCTGGTCTCTTTCTTCTCTATCTCAGATATTATTAGGGTATGGTCCCTTTCTTCTCTATCTCATATATTATTAGGGTCTGGTCCCTTCTATCTCATATATTATTAGGGTCTGATCCCTTTTTTCCATACAACCATACATACGTTTCTTTACACGCACATTCAATTATATATATTTATACATATTCTTAATCATTCATATATCATTCATGCATCTTATGTAAGACTCACCTTTCCTGGCAATCGTGCAATATCCGAAGATCGTTCACATACCGACAAGCATTCATTCATAACCTCAATCATTATCACATCAATCTATAAGGCATACACTTACCACTAAGGGTAAGTGTATTAACTATTCACATCGAGTATACGCACAGCCCTGAAAACATAACAAGGAAATGGGGCTAGAAACTCACATACGTCCTGTTACGTTCACGGTTAATGGTTATTCCTTTCTTTTGCTATGTGCGACTAACTGTATAACAATTAGACGTATCAATTAACTATCACTACCCATATCGCGTTTCTAGTTTAATAATAACCCTCAAAGAATGGGGGTCCGGGGGCAGCGCCCATGGAAGCGGGGTTCTAGGGGAGGCATCCCCTAGTGGGGTCCAAGGGGCAGAGCCCTGGCTGTGGTTAAGCTGCATGTCATCTTGGAAAAATTTTATTTTCATTAACTGTTCTAAACAAATTTTCATTAGAATTCTTTAAAAATATTTTATTGCTAACTCATTAACCCTTTAAGGTATATTTCATCAATTTATAAAGTCTAAGGGATTCTATGTAATTAAATCATTTTATTCTAAGTCCAGTTACCTTTCTGTCAATCTTTCAAACTCTTATTCATTATACAGTTCCTTAATGAACGGGGCTCATTCGTTGCCTCCTAACACGTGTGTTCTTTCATAACGAATGGACTTATTCATTACTTCTTGACGAATGGGCCTTTATAACGAATGAACTTTTGTAATGAATAAACCTCTATAGCGAATGCACTTTCATAGCGAATGGACCTTCTAACGAATAAGGGTTCATTCGTCACCACCCCTAACCAATGGGCTAAAGAATGTAGCTCATTCGTTACTTCTTCCTTAACGAATGGGCATAGCGAATCGCTTAACGAATGTAACTCATTCATTCTTATGTCTTAACGAATGGACATTGCGAATGGCAGTTCATTCATTACACGCACCTAGGATTAGGTCAGAGAATTTCAGAACATTCCCTAAACAGTCCCCTATCGTCGGCGCCGCCTTTCCGGCACAGTCATCACCGGAAAACAAGGATTTTTCCGGAAAAGCGAGATCTCAGCCGTTTTTCCACCGTTTTCGTCCCGTTCGATTCGGATCCGAGCTAGGGTGACCCCTAAGCTCGTCTTTCGATCGGTCTATGCCCGATTCCATCTGGATCTTGTGACTTTAACGGTTGAGGGTGTCGGTTCATCGTCTCGTGACTAGACCTAGCGAGTTCGGATCCATATAATATCATAATATCATTACCTCGGATTGATGCTCGGTTTCCTCTTGGGTTCAGCTATAGAAAGAGAGAAAGATGAGAGAGAGCTTAAGTGTTTGTTTTGGGTGGTGTATGGAATGAGTGGAATGAATGGATTGATGAATAATATTGTTTATATATTAGGGGTCATGGGCTTTAGCCCTTGGTCTTTCTTCCTTCCTTATTATTCCAAGTCCATTACCCACATTTATTTAACGCAACACAAGACCATCTCATAATAACTAATATTATTATTTTGTAAACCATAACAGGAAACGGGATGTTACAAGCTTTACTTCTACGTCAAGTTTATGTTGATGATATCATCTTTGGGTCAATAAATGAACATATGTGTTTAGGGTTTGAAGAGGTCATGAAGTTAAAATACTGTATGAGTTCGACGGGAGAGATGAATTTATTCCTTGGATTGCAAGTTCAACAAAAGATGGATGGAATGTTTATGTGTAAATCCAAGTATGTACAAGGCATTTTGACCAAGTTCAAATGCTATGATTTGAAGACTGCTTCTACTCTAATAGACACACATGAAAAGATGGTAGCTGATGAAAAGAGGGAGCCTATGGATCAACATGAATATAGAGATAAGATTGAATCACTTATGTATTTAACTGCTTCAAGACCAGATATCATGTTTGTTGTATGTGTTTGTGCAAGATTCCAAGCAAATCATAAAGTCTCACATATGATGGCTGTCAAGAGAAACTTCAGATACTTGAAAGAAAAGCAAGACTTGGGAATTTGGCGTCCAAAGAACAATTCCTTTGATCTTATTACCTACATAGATAGTGATTATGAGGATGAAATATGAGCAGAAAGTCAACATATTGTGGTTGTTAATTCTTAGGAGATAGATTGGTCTCAAAGCAGTGCAAGAAGCAAAAAACTGTGTCAATTTCAACTCCTAAAGCTAAATACATTGTTGCATCTGCTTGCTGGGCTCAAGTCCTCTGGATTCAGAATTAACTGCTTGATTATGGTCTGAATTACTTAAACACTTCTATATTCATTGACAATACTACTGCTTTGTTCATTGTTAAAAATCATGTTCAACACTCTAAGACCAAGCATATTGAAATCAGACACCATTTTATAAGAGATTGCAATGAGAAAGAACTAATAGAAATGAAAAGAGTCGAATTTAGTGACAACTTGGCTCGTTTGTTCACCAAGCCACTAGATAAGACTAGATTCAACTATCTATTAAAAGATTTGAGAATGATCAACTCTGAGGAAGTATGATTGATGATATATGCTCAAATGTGCTAACGGAATATCAGTTTAAAGGTATTGAGTGATTTATGTGTGAATATGCGAATTTGCTATGATTGACGTATCCTTAAGTGATTAATTGATCAATTAGGTGTTTATGATACTTAGGTGTGTAATTGTGCTAAGTTTCATGTTAACTTGATGAGTATGATAGTGACTGATTTGAACTGTCTTATTTGCATTCTTATTTGAAAATTTGTCATGATCACTATTTTGAAATGACAATGCATTATGTGCTTAGAACAAGTTAGATTGTGCATGATTATCTTGATTAGGACTTCATATTAGCCTACATGTTTTTATGCATTAATGTGATCTGCTGATTATGTATGATTATGTAACAGTTTGTTTTTGTAAGAATTTGCTTTTGTGGTAAAACTTTTGTGCTAAAATGAACATTTTCAAAGAACTTTTTCAAAGTAAAATATTATTTGACAAATGAGCAACTTAATGGTGGTGAGACATGATAGGCTTATTCAGTTCAAGCTTTAAAGAAGCTAAAAAAGGTTTTCAATGGAAATTGATCCAACTTATAGGATATGATAGTAGATTGATTATTACCACTACTCATATGGATTTAATAAGATGAAAAGTCTATTAGTGCAGTCATTAATAAGTATGATAGCATTCCATGATGTGTAAAAACTGAGATGATATAAACTAAATGAAAATGCAAAACTTAATGTGGAAATACATTGTTGAATTATGCATGTTTCAAGATAAATCTCTCCAAATGATAGACATAAAAGTAACTACCCATTCATACACAAGCCTGTTGGTATTTGGTCACTCAAAAATGATTCATTTTTGTGACACCCGGTAAATTCCCAATCCCTTAAACTAAGTAATCAACCTAATAATTAGGTGATTGTAAATATTATGCGCGCCATATAGAATCAGCGCGGGCAATTGTTATGTTCGCCCTGCGCGAGCGCGCTATGTTAGAATCAGCGCGGGCAATTGTTATGTTCGCCCTGCGCGAGCGCGCTATGTTAGAATCAGCGCGGGCATTTGTTATATGCGCCGTGCGCGAGCGCGCCATGTTAGTCAGCGCGGGCATATTATGTGCGCCCTGCACGAGCGCAGCGTGTTAAGAACCAGCGTGGGCATATGTTATATGCGCCATGCGCGAATGTTTTGGCTTTATGTTTTCATGTAACTTAACGTTATGTTGTCTAATGGGTTGACCATCCCGCATGATGCTAAGGCGGGTGCATCCTAAATCGTTTATGCGCGTGCGGAAGGGAACTAACCTCCCCGCATGGCGGGAACATTGAGAGCTAGTTTGTCTGAAGCTCCAAGTTGGAATTGAGTTCAACATGACTGATCACTATGTTGAAGTACCAAGACCACCTGGAGAATCTACAAATGAAACTCAATGTCCCTAACTGCGAGAAGGTTACGCACCTACCCGCAGCAAAGAAATGTCCTTCACGCAGAAAGCTATGCGCACAAAGTGATACGCACAGAACACTTAGTCTATTCTCCAGACGTAAGGAGATTACTCCCGCCCAAAAGGAAACAGTAGCGTGTTTCAGAGATTTTCCACTTTTTACTGTACACTGACAAAAGTACCTGAAAAAGCACACTGTAACATGAAAAGTCAACTGTCAGCCACCCTACTCCCACCAACCACAGACCTGCATGTCCTGACCAAATCAAATCAAAATCTTTTATCCACTACTCCACTTTTAAATAAACAATAAACAATAATAATTTCCATACTTTATCATCATTACACCTAGATATGAAAAGATTACAATCCCCTAAAGCAAGGGATTGTGTTCCCTTGAGTTTGCCTATAAATATGTAACCTAAATTATCACCCAAACACACTTCAAACTTCTCTCTTAAGAACTGCAAACTTGCACTAAACATCTCCCAAGCATCCGTTATTTTCAATTCCGTTCCAGTTACTAGGTAAGCCGAGATTATAAACTTGAGATCGACTTTCCAAACCTTATATTCTCCTATTTCTTATATACTTCTTGTTATTTAATCGTATTCTAGACCTTCAATTCAAAGGCCAACACCAAGAAAACCCGAATCTCGATTAATCCCTTAACAAGAACCACAGGTGAGTCTCACAGCCCCTATTCTCACTGTTTTCACTAATTTTAAACTATTTTCGGGGCGAGGGACACGTACTTAAATAATGTTTTATCATAGTATACTACAAGCTATGCAAGCGATTATGTGTTTAAATTATGTTTCATGATGAGCAATGCAAACGGTTACCTATGATTTACGATGTATGTGCGCCAGAACTCGAGTAAGTGATCACTTTACCATTGGAACTCTAAGGGTAGGGACTGCTGGTTTGATCCGCCCACTCGTAGGGGTCGCACCTCTTACGCAGACGAGTGCCTAGTATGGTCATGGGGCAGTACTATGGGTTGAGCCCGCTCGTAGAGGTCGCTCCTCTTACGCAGACGAGCGCCTTGTTTTCTGGCACAACGTCCGCGCGTAACCCGCGGGACGGTATTACAGTATTATTCGCTCGTAGTGGCAGCGCCACTTACACAGACGAGCACGGCTTTTCAGAAATGTCCACGCACAACCCGCGGGACGGTATTACTTATTTCGCTCGTAGTGGCAGCGCCACTTGCACAGACGAGCATAGTTCCCAGAAATGTTCGCGCGTAACCCACGGAACGATTTTATCAGAATGTGTTGATAGAACTATGTTTTACCAAGCATGTGTTTTAATGATGCTATCAGAATTATGTTTCAGAATGATTTTTATCAAGATTATGATGCAATACGATTTATCAAGTTACTAAAACTTGTGAACTCACTCAGTTTATACTGATTCAAATGTTTTACGTGTCTTTCAGGAGATAACTAGGTAGCGCATGGAGTCACACTTAGAGCACCTCACGCTGAACATCTAAAACTAGCTTTTTGGAAGATTTTAGTTCTATCCCTTCGATGCGCGTGGTTGTTCTCGCCGCGCAAGGGGATATGGCGTGGAAATCTTCAACAGTTTTTATACTTGGATGATTTTATGTAATTTTTAAACAACGTAATGTATTTGTATTAAACATTTCATGCGCAATGAAAATCTTATCTTGAATGTTTGCAATGGCCCGTGCTTAAGTATCAATCCCCACTCGCGCGCGCCCGGCTGTTTCTGCCGTTCAGGGCCGGGTGTGACAATTTTATATATGAAAAAGAACAAAATTGTGCAAAATGATTATACATCAACCAAAAGTTGATAAAATTTACAAACATGAGGGTTTAAACTAGAACTACATGGGTGGGGCATCATTATATGTCTTAATCACCTAGAATGGGAGGCATGTAAGTCCGAACTGCGTGGCATATAAGTCCAACGTTCAACCTCAAATTTGAAATTTTTTGAAAAGATGAATGTATTAAAAGAAATTTATAAATGTTCCGTCTTTAAAGATATTTTGACCAAATATCAGGGGGTTGAAGTCAAATTGGGGTGATCTGGGGAAAGACAAATAAGCTTTGAGAAGAGATATGAGACATCATAATGCAATAAGTGTTATCCATTTGTGTATTATGCAACTAATTGAATCTTAAGCATATCACGAAAGTAATGAAATTCATGCTAAGTAATTACATGGCTATTAATTTGCCTAATGTGTCACAATAATGCTGAGAATGAAGTATTGAAAGGTGACTTAATCAATATGATCTCATGGTGAGATCTTTCCATAAAAAACAACGAGAAAGGGATTTGAAATGATGAAACTGAAATTTGATCTCATAATGCACCATTTGCTCTTAAACTTTGAACCAAAATGAGAAAACTGTTTAACTGTAAGGTTTAAGTCAATAAGTGTTGCATTTTTGTAATGAATATGTCTGAATATGTGCTTTCGAGTAAGCTTAAATGATTATGAACTTGAGATCGAGTTACTAAAACTTGTGAACTTGTGAACTCACTCAGTTTATACTGATTCAAATGTTTTACGTGTCTTTCAGGAGATAACTAGGTAGCGCATGGAGTCACGCTTAGAGCACCTCACGCTGAACATCTAAAACTAGCTTTTTGGAAGATTTTAGTTCTATCCCTTTGATGCGCGTGGTTGTTCTCGCCGCGCAAGGGGATATGGCGTGGAAATCTTCAACAGTTTTTATACTTGGATGATTTTATGTAATTTTTAAACAACGTAATGTATTTGTATTAAACATTTCATGCGCAATGAAAATCTTATCTTGAATGTTTGCAATGGCCCGTGCTTAAGTATCAATCCCCACTCGCGCGCGCCCGGCTGTTTCCGCCGTTCAGGGCCGGGTGTGACAGATTGGTATCAGAGCACTGGTTATAGCGAACTAGGAAAAGAAGTTTTAACCTAGACTATAACCGTTGGGGAATCGCATGAAATATTTTTCAAAGAAAATATTTTCAAAAGAAACTATACACACTTAGGAACACGGGTCACACAGTGTCTAGTGAATAAAGATAAAGAACATTATGTGCTCAGAGTAAATGCGCTAAGTTTAATATATTTTCGTTCTCTTTTAAAGCGAGAATGCCTCCAACTAGAGCCAAGGGAATCACCATGACACCCGAGGAACTCGCGGAAATAATCGCGCAGGCGATCGCGACACATGAGGCCAGCAAGGCCGAATCAAGTCAGGGTCGTCAGAACGAGACCCCAGAACCCGAATCAGGAGCCTTGGATAAAGGATGCTCCTATGTCTATTCATGGCCTGTAGGCCTTGGCCATTCAAGGGTACCGAAGGGGCCATTGGGCTCTACAACTGGATTGACAAGATGGAGACAGTTCTCTCCATTAGCAGATGTAGTGAGAACCAGAAGGTCCTTTACGCGACCTGCATGTTCCAAGAAGCAGCTTCGTCTTGGTGGAAGCTTCAAGTGAAGACTTTGGGGCGAGAAGTTGCTCTTCACAAGACCTGGGAAGAACTGAAGGAAATGATGATGAGAAAGTTCTGCTCTCGCGCAGAAATCCAGAGTCTGCAGCAGGAATTCTGGAACCACACCATGGTAGGAACGGATATCGACGCCTACAACAACCGGTTCAACGAGCTTTGCCAGTTGGTGCCAGACATGGCAAACACGGAGGAAAAGAAGATCGAGAGGTATATTTTTGGGTTACCTCCTGTTGTTAGGGTTCCGCTCAACGCCGCAGCGCCTCCAACCTTTGATGAGGCGGTAGCGCGGGCCATCACCCTTACAAGGGATACGGTCCGTGCGGGTATGTTGACTACGCGCGGAAACGAGCAGCGAACCTCTGACTCCAAGAGGAAATGGAACTCTCACCACCGAGGGACCGACTCCAAGCAGCCACCGTTCAAGAAGCAGGAAAGCGCAAGGGTTTACGCGATCCAAGCCGCGGAGCCATCAAGGAAAGGATACAGCGGGCCTTACCCATGGTGCAACAAATGCAAGTTTCACCACGAGGGTGAATGCGCGAGCGTCACGTGCGCCAAATGTAACAGGCCAGGGCACAAGACGGTGAATTGCCGTGCTAAAGAAGCTGGAGCCAGTGACAACTGCTACGCATGCGGAAAGCCAGGGCATTTCAGTCGGGATTGCCCGCAAAGGGGAAACCAAGCTCGCGGGAGAGCTTTTGTGATCGGCGCGGGTGAAGCTAAAGAAGAGCCGAATGTGGTAACCGGTACGTTTTTGCTTAACGGCCATTTTGCATCTGTCTTATTTGATACTGGCGCTGACCTAAGTTTTATATCTGCTGAGTTTAAAAACTCCCTAGGCTTAGCAACCAGTAGGCTAGACACGCCTTATACTATAGAACTAGCCAACGGTAGGCAGTTATGCGCGAACGAAAGAACTGAACAATGTGTTATAGTCATGGGAGGTCACGGGTTCAATATTAACTTGTTGCCAATAGACTTGGGAAGTTTTGACATTGTGGTAGGTATGGATTGGTTAGTCGAGAACCGCGCGGAAGTTATTTGCCATGAGAAGCAGGTTCGGATCCCACTGTTGAACGAAGAAACCTTGATAATTCAAGGGGAAAGAAGGGGAGTTGCGACAAAACTGATTTCGTGCCTAAAGGCGCGCAAGTGCCTAAGGAAAGGGTGCTACGCCTTCCTGGCGCATGTAGTAGAGAAGAAAGGAGATGAGCGAAGAATTGAAGACTTACCAGTAGTGCGCGAATTTCCAGAAGTTTTTCCTGAAGATTTGCCTGGATTGCCGCAGCCGCGACAAGTAGAATTTCGTATTGATTTAGTCCCAGGAGCTGCGCCAGTAGCTCGAGCGCCTTATCGATTAGCTCCATCTGAGATGCAAGAGATATCCAATCAGTTACAGGAACTATTGGATAAGGGTTTCATACGCCCAAGCTTTTCACCTTGGGGAGCTCCAGTACTGTTTGTTAAGAAGAAGGATGGTTCCTTCCGGATGTGTATTGACTACAGGGAGCTGAACAAGCTGACAGTCAAGAATCGGTACCCCTTACCGAGGATTGACGACTTATTTGATCAGTTGCAGGGATCCAGTTATTATTCGAAGATAGATCTACGGTCAGGATACCACCAACTTAGGGTCCATGAGGAAGATGTGCCGAAAACAGCCTTCCGAACTAGATACGGCCATTATGAGTTCTTAGTGATGCCTTTCGGGCTAACTAATGCGCCGGCTGTGTTCATGGATCTGATGAACCGCGTGTGCAAACCATACTTGGACAAGTTTGTGATTGTGTTTATAGATGATATTCTGATTTACTCTCGGACCAAGGCCGAGCATGAGCAACACCTGAGATTGATTTTGGAATTGTTGAGGAAAGAAAAGTTGTATGCGAAGTTTTCCAAATGTGAGTTTTGGCTTAGAGAAGTTCACTTTCTCGGTCACGTTGTAAACGAGAAAGGAATACACGTTGATCCTTCCAAAGTCAAGGCCATCGAAAACTGGGAAGCGCCAAAAACCCCAACTGAGGTGAGGCAATTCCTAGGACTAGCTGGCTACTATCGACGCTTCATTGAGAACTTCTCCAAGATAGCTCTACCACTGACCGCGCTAACTCAGAAAGACAAGAAGTTTGTTTGGGGCGAAAATCAGGAAACAGCATTTCAAATGTTAAAACAGAAGTTATGTAGTGCGCCAATTCTGTCTTTGCCCGAGGGGACGGATGACATCGTCGTTTACTGCGACGCTTCACATCAGGGACTCGGATGTGTCCTTATGCAGCGAGACAAAGTCATAGCGTATGCCTCACGCCAACTCAAGGCCAATGAAAAGAACTACACAACGCATGATCTGGAACTTGGAGCGGTTGTCTTCGCGCTAAAGATTTGGCGCCATTACCTCTATGGTACAAAGTGTATAATCTTTACGGATCACAAGAGCCTTCAACATATATTTGATCAAAAGGATTTAAACATGAGGCAACGAAGATGGGTGGAGTTGTTGAATGATTATGATTGTGAAATTAAGTACCACCCTGGAAAGGCGAATGTGGTAGCAGACGCGCTAAGTAGGAAGGAGCGAATAAAAACGCTACGGGTCAAGGCTCTAAGGTTGACCATTCACACAGATCTCTCTACCCGCATCCGAGACGCTCAGCAAGAAGCCTTGAAACCAGAGTTTGTTAAAAACGAATGCCTTGGGGGTATGATTAAGAGTTTGGAACTTAAAGAGAACGGAAATCTATATTTCGCTAACCGCATATGGGTCCCTCTCAAGGGAGGATTGCGCGAGCAAGTATTAAACGAAGCTCACAAGACACGGTATTCCGTACATCCTGGCGCAGACAAGATGTACCAAGATGTTAAAACGCTGTATTGGTGGCCCAATCTTAAAGGCGCCATCGCGACGTATGTCAGTAAGTGCCTGACGTGTTCGAAGGTAAAGGCTGAATACCAGAAACCATCAGGGTTGCTTCAACAGCCAGAAATTCCCATGTGGAAGTGGGAACAAATCTCTATGGACTTCATCACCAAACTGCCAAGGACACCTGGGGGTTACGACACGATCTGGGTTATTGTAGATCGGCTAACTAAATCAGCACACTTCCTGCCGATCAAGGAAACCGATAAGATGGAAAAGTTAGCCCGATTGTATATTCGAGAAGTAGTTTCAAAACATGGAGTCCCGGTGTCCATTATTTCTGATAGAGATAGTCGGTTCACCTCAAGATTTTGGAGATCGTTACAAGGGGCTTTAGGTACTCGTCTTGACATGAGTACGGCATATCATCCCCAAACAGATGGACAAAGCGAGCGAACAATCCAGACATTGGAAGATATGCTACGCGCGTGCGCAATCGATTTCGGAGGTAGCTGGGATACTCATCTCCCATTGGTTGAATTTTCTTACAACAACAGTTATCACACAAGCCTCAAGGCTGCGCCGTTTGAAGCTTTGTATGGGCGCAAGTGTAGATCCCCACTGTGCTGGGCTGAAGTGGGTGACAAGCAAATGACTGGTCCAGAATTGATTCAAGTAACAACAGACAAGATTTTTCAGATACGGGATCGCCTTAAAACAGCGCGCGACAGACAGAAGAGCTACGCTGATGTGCGAAGGAAACCGTTGGAGTTTCAAGTAGGGGATAGAGTACTTTTGAAAGTCTCTCCATGGAAAGGAGTCCCCCGTTTCGGCAAGCGAGGAAAGTTGAATCCGCGCTACATTGGACCATTTGAGATCCTGGAAAGGATCGGTCCGGTTGCTTATAAACTCCGTTTACCCGCCGAACTCAGTGGAGTTCATGATACGTTCCATGTATCCAACCTCAAAAAGTGCTTATCTGACGAAACGTTGATTTTGCCGTTGGAAGAGATTCACATCGACAAACAACTGCATTTCGTAGAAGAACCTATAGCAGTAACCGATTGGAAAGAACAAAAGTTACGCAGAAGCAGAATCAAGTTAGTAAAGGTTCAATGGAACTCGAGGAGTGGGCCTGAATTCACTTGGGAAAGAGAAGATCAAATACGCAAGAAATACCCACACCTCTTTCAGAACATGGCTTCTGCCAGCGACGTCTCCTAAATTTCGGGACGAAATTCGCTTAACAGGGGGAGAATGTGACACCCGGTAAATTCCCAATCCCTTAAACTAAGTAATCAACCTAATAATTAGGTGATTGTAAATATTATGCGCGCCATATAGAATCAGCGCGGGCAATTGTTATGTTCGCCCTGCGCGAGCGCGCTATGTTAGAATCAGCGCGGGCAATTGTTATGTTCGCCCTGCGCGAGCGCGCTATGTTAGAATCAGCGCGGGCATTTGTTATATGCGCCGTGCGCGAGCGCGCCATGTTAGTCAGCGCGGGCATATTATGTGCGCCCTGCGCGAGCGCACCGTGTTAAGAACCAGCGTGGGCATATGTTATATGCGCCATGCGCGAATGTTTTGGCTTTATGTTTTCATGTAACTTAACGTTATGTTGTCTAATGGGTTGACCATCCCGCATGATGCTAAGGCGGGTGCATCCTAAATCGTTTATGCGCGTGCGGAAGGGAACTAACCTCCCCGCATGGCGGGAACATTGAGAGCTAGTTTGTCTGAAGCTCCAAGATGGAATTGACTTCAACATGACTGATCACTATGTTGAAGTACCAAGACCACCTGGAGAATCTACAAATGAAACTCAATGTCCCTAACTGCGAGAAGGTTACGCACCTACCCGCAGCAAAGAAATGTCCTTCACGCAGAAAGCTATGCGCACAAAGTGATACGCACAGAACACTTAGTCTATTCTCCAGACGTAAGGAGATTACTCCCGCCCAAAAGGAAACAGTAGCGTGTTTCAGAGATTTTCCACTTTTTACTGTACACTGACAAAAGTACCTGAAAAAGCACACTGTAACATGAAAAGTCAACTGTCAGCCACCCTACTCCCACCAACCACAGACCTGCATGTCCTGACCAAATCAAATCAAAATCTTTTATCCACTACTCCACTTTTAAATAAACAATAAACAATAATAATTTCCATACTTTATCATCATTACACCTAGATATGAAAAGATTACAATCCCCTAAAGCAAGGGATTGTGTTCCCTTGAGTTTGCCTATAAATATGTAACCTAAATTATCACCCAAACACACTTCAAACTTCTCTCTTAAGAACTGCAAACTTGCACTAAACATCTCCCAAGCATCCGTTATTTTCAATTCCGTTCCAGTTACTAGGTAAGCCGAGATTATAAACTTGAGATCGACTTTCCAAACCTTATATTCTCCTATTTCTTATATACTTCTTGTTATTTAATCGTATTCTAGACCTTCAATTCAAAGGCCAACACCAAGAAAACCCGAATCTCGATTAATCCCTTAACAAGAACCACAGGTGAGTCTCACAGCCCCTATTCTCACTGTTTTCACTAATTTTAAACTATTTTCGGGGCGAGGGACACGTACTTAAATAATGTTTTATCATAGTATACTACAAGCTATGCAAGCGATTATGTGTTTAAATTATGTTTCATGATGAGCAATGCAAACGGTTACCTATGATTTACGATGTATGTGCGCCAGAACTCGAGTAAGTGATCACTTTACCATTGGAACTCTAAGGGTAGGGACTGCTGGTTTGATCCGCCCACTCGTAGGGGTCGCACCTCTTACGCAGACGAGTGCCTAGTATGGTCATGGGGCAGTACTATGGGTTGAGCCCGCTCGTAGAGGTCGCTCCTCTTACGCAGACGAGCGCCTTGTTTTCTGGCACAACGTCCGCGCGTAACCCGCGGGACGG